>NW_027517267.1:0-46134 GCF_048772815.1 Callospermophilus lateralis
CTTGATGATCTCTGTGATAATGATAACTTCACTAAGTTCACTTAGCTGCCCAATATTCACTCTTCTAGGATGAAGTGTTCGTTACCAGTAACAGTTTGAGTTTTTAGGTTTCACTCTATTTCCTCCTATATAGATAGATGTGTTTGGAAGTCTAAATCAAACACGGTTTGTGCTAGCTCCTTGAAACTTGACAAAATAAAGTAGTTCTAAGTTCTGTCTTTGTGGTTTGTTTCCTCTTGAAATAGCCACAAGCAAAGACTGTGTAAAACACCTTCATTGGAAAGGTGTTCCAAGCTTCCAAAATACTACTGGTTTTCTGAATACTCGGCAAATTTTTTTTCATCCGACCTTGATGATCTCTGTGGTAATGATCAGTTCACTAAGTCCACTTAGCTGCCCAATTTTCACTCTTCTAGGATGAAGCGTTCGTTACCAGTAACAGTTTGAATTTTTAGGTTTCACTCTATTTCCTCTATACAGATAGATGTGTTTTTTAAGTCTAAATCAAACACGGTTTGTGCTAGCTCTTTGAAACTTGACAGAATAAAGTAGTTCTAAGTTCTGTCTTTGTGGTTTGTTTCCTCTTGAAATAGGCACAAGGAAAGACTGCGTAAAACACATTCATTGGAAAGGTGTGCCAAGCTTCCAAAAACCTACTGGTTTTCTGAATACTCGGCAAATTTTTTTTCATCCGACCTTGATGATCTCTGTGGTAATGATCACTTCACTAAGTCCACTTAGCTGCCCAATATTCACTCTTCTAGGATGAAGTGTTCGTTACCAGTAACAGTTTGAGTTTTTAGGTTTCACTCTATTTCCTCCTATATAGATAGATGTGTTTGGAAGTCTAAATCAAACACGGGTTGTGCTAGCTCCTTGAAACTTGACAAAATAAAATAGTTCTAAGTTCTGTCTTTGTGGTTTGTTTCCTCTTGAAATAGGCACAATCAAAGACTACGTAAAACACATTCATTGGAAAGGTGTGCCAAGCTTAAAAAAAACTACTGGTTTTCTGAATACTCGGCAAATTTTTTTTCATCCGACCTTGATGATCTCTGTGATAATGATAACTTCACTAAGTTCACTTAGCTGCCCAATATTCACTCTTCTAGGATGAAGTGTTCGTTACCAGTAACAGTTTGAGTTTTTAGGTTTCACTCTATTTCCTCCTATATAGATAGATGTGTTTGGAAGTCTAAATCAAACACGGTTTGTGCTAGCTCCTTGAAACTTGACAAAATAAAGTAGTTCTAAGTTCTGTCTTTGTGGTTTGTTTCCTCTTGAAATAGCCACAAGCAAAGACTGTGTAAAACACCTTCATTGGAAAGGTGTTCCAAGCTTCCAAAATACTACTGGTTTTCTGAATACTCGGCAAATTTTTTTTCATCCGACCTTGATGATCTCTGTGGTAATGATCAGTTCACTAAGTCCACTTAGCTGCCCAATTTTCACTCTTCTAGAATGAAGCATTCGTTACCAGTAACAGTTTGAATTTTTAGGTTTCACTCTATTTCCTCCTATACAGATAGATGTGTTTTTTAAGTCTAAATCAAACACGGTTTGTGCTAGCTCCTTGAAACTTGACATAATAAAGTAGTTCTAAGTTCTGTCTTTTTGGTTTGTTTCCTCTTGAAATAGCCACAAGCAAAGACTGCGTAAAACACCTTCATTGGAAAGGTGTTCCAAGCTTCCAAAATACTACTGGTTTTCTGAATACTCGGCAAAATTTTTTTCATACGACCTTGATGATCTCTGTGGTAATGATCAGTTCAATAAGTCCACTTAGCTGCACAATTTTCACTCTTCTAGGATGAAGCGTTCGTTACCAGTAACAGTTTGAATTTTTAGGTTTCACTCTATTTCCTCCTATACAGATAGATGACTTTTTTAAGTCTAAATCAAACACGGTTTGTGCTAGCTCCTTGAAACTTGACAAAATAAAGTAGTTCTAAGTTCTGTCTTTGTGGTTTGTTTCCTCTTGAAATAGGCACAAGGAAAGACTGCGTAAAACACATTCATTGCAAAGGTGTGCCAAGCTTCCAAAAAACTACTGGTTTTCTGAATACTCGGCAAATTTTTTTTCATCCGACCTTGATGATCTCTGTGGTAATGATCACTTCACTAAGTCCACTTAGCTGCCCAATATTCACTCTTCTAGGATGAAGTGTTCGTTACCAGTAACAGTTTGAGTTTTTAGGTTTCACTCTATTTCCTCCTATATAGATAGATGTGTTTGGAAGTCTAAATCAAACACGGGTTGTGCTAGCTCCTTGAAACTTGACAAAATAAAATAGTTCTAAGTTCTGTCTTTGTGGTTTGTTTCCTCTTGAAATAGGCACAATCAAAGACTACGTAAAACACATTCATTGGAAAGGTGTGCCAAGCTTAAAAAAAACTACTGGTTTTCTGAATACTCGGCAAATTTTTTTTCATCCGACCTTGATGATCTCTGTGATAATGATAACTTCACTAAGTTCACTTAGCTGCCCAATATTCACTCTTCTAGGATGAAGTGTTCGTTACCAGTAACAGTTTGAGTTTTTAGGTTTCACTCTATTTCCTCCTATATAGATAGATGTGTTTGGAAGTCTAAATCAAACACGGTTTGTGCTAGCTCCTTGAAACTTGACAAAATAAAGTAGTTCTAAGTTCTGTCTTTGTGGTTTGTTTCCTCTTGAAATAGCCACAAGCAAAGACTGTGTAAAACACCTTCATTGGAAAGGTGTTCCAAGCTTCCAAAATACTACTGGTTTTCTGAATACTCGGCAAATTTTTTTTCATCCGACCTTGATGATCTCTGTGGTAATGATCAGTTCACTAAGTCCACTTAGCTGCCCAATTTTCACTCTTCTAGAATGAAGCATTCGTTACCAGTAACAGTTTGAATTTTTAGGTTTCACTCTATTTCCTCCTATACAGATAGATGTGTTTTTTAAGTCTAAATCAAACACGGTTTGTGCTAGCTCCTTGAAACTTGACATAATAAAGTAGTTCTAAGTTCTGTCTTTTTGGTTTGTTTCCTCTTGAAATAGCCACAAGCAAAGACTGCGTAAAACACCTTCATTGGAAAGGTGTTCCAAGCTTCCAAAATACTACTGGTTTTCTGAATACTCGGCAAAATTTTTTTCATACGACCTTGATGATCTCTGTGGTAATGATCAGTTCAATAAGTCCACTTAGCTGCACAATTTTCACTCTTCTAGGATGAAGCGTTCGTTACCAGTAACAGTTTGAATTTTTAGGTTTCACTCTATTTCCTCCTATACAGATAGATGACTTTTTTAAGTCTAAATCAAACACGGTTTGTGCTAGCTCCTTGAAACTTGACAAAATAAAGTAGTTCTAAGTTCTGTCTTTGTGGTTTGTTTCCTCTTGAAATAGGCACAAGGAAAGACTGCGTAAAACACATTCATTGCAAAGGTGTGCCAAGCTTCCAAAAAACTACTGGTTTTCTGAATACTCGGCAAATTTTTTTTCATCCGACCTTGATGATCTCTGTGGTAATGATCACTTCACTAAGTCCACTTAGCTGCCCAATATTCACTCTTCTAGGATGAAGTGTTCGTTACCAGTAACAGTTTGAGTTTTTAGGTTTCACTCTATTTCCTCCTATATAGATAGATGTGTTTGGAAGTCTAAATCAAACACGGGTTGTGCTAGCTCCTTGAAACTTGACAAAATAAAATAGTTCTAAGTTCTGTCTTTGTGGTTTGTTTCCTCTTGAAATAGGCACAATCAAAGACTACGTAAAACACATTCATTGGAAAGGTGTGCCAAGCTTAAAAAAAACTACTGGTTTTCTGAATACTCGGCAAATTTTTTTTCATCCGACCTTGATGATCTCTGTGGTAATGATCACTTCACTAAGTCCACTTAGCTGCCCAATATTCACTCTTCTAGGATGAAGTGTTCGTTACCAGTAACAGTTTGAGTTTTTAGGTTTCACTCTATTTCCTCCTATATAGATAGATGTGTTTGGAAGTCTAAATCAAACACGGGTTGTGCTAGCTCCTTGAAACTTGACAAAATAAAATAGTTCTAAGTTCTGTCTTTGTGGTTTGTTTCCTCTTGAAATAGGCACAATCAAAGACTACGTAAAACACATTCATTGGAAAGGTGTGCCAAGCTTAAAAAAAACTACTGGTTTTCTGAATACTCGGCAAATTTTTTTCATCCGACCTTGATGATCTCTGTGATAATGATAACTTCACTAAGTTCACTTAGCTGCCCAATATTCACTCTTCTAGGATGAAGTGTTCGTTACCAGTAACAGTTTGAGTTTTTAGGTTTCACTCTATTTCCTCCTATATAGATAGATGTGTTTGGAAGTCTAAATCAAACACGGTTTGTGCTAGCTCCTTGAAACTTGACAAAATAAAGTAGTTCTAAGTTCTGTCTTTGTGGTTTGTTTCCTCTTGAAATAGCCACAAGCAAAGACTGTGTAAAACACCTTCATTGGAAAGGTGTTCCAAGCTTCCAAAATACTACTGGTTTTCTGAATACTCGGCAAATTTTTTTTCATCCGACCTTGATGATCTCTGTGGTAATGATCAGTTCACTAAGTCCACTTAGCTGCCCAATTTTCACTCTTCTAGAATGAAGCATTCGTTACCAGTAACAGTTTGAATTTTTAGGTTTCACTCTATTTCCTCCTATACAGATAGATGTGTTTTTTAAGTCTAAATCAAACACGGTTTGTGCTAGCTCCTTGAAACTTGACATAATAAAGTAGTTCTAAGTTCTGTCTTTTTGGTTTGTTTCCTCTTGAAATAGCCACAAGCAAAGACTGCGTAAAACACCTTCATTGGAAAGGTGTTCCAAGCTTCCAAAATACTACTGGTTTTCTGAATACTCGGCAAAATTTTTTTCATACGACCTTGATGATCTCTGTGGTAATGATCAGTTCAATAAGTCCACTTAGCTGCACAATTTTCACTCTTCTAGGATGAAGCGTTCGTTACCAGTAACAGTTTGAATTTTTAGGTTTCACTCTATTTCCTCCTATACAGATAGATGACTTTTTTAAGTCTAAATCAAACACGGTTTGTGCTAGCTCCTTGAAACTTGACAAAATAAAGTAGTTCTAAGTTCTGTCTTTGTGGTTTGTTTCCTCTTGAAATAGGCACAAGGAAAGACTGCGTAAAACACATTCATTGCAAAGGTGTGCCAAGCTTCCAAAAAACTACTGGTTTTCTGAATACTCGGCAAATTTTTTTTCATCCGACCTTGATGATCTCTGTGGTAATGATCACTTCACTAAGTCCACTTAGCTGCCCAATATTCACTCTTCTAGGATGAAGTGTTCGTTACCAGTAACAGTTTGAGTTTTTAGGTTTCACTCTATTTCCTCCTATATAGATAGATGTGTTTGGAAGTCTAAATCAAACACGGGTTGTGCTAGCTCCTTGAAACTTGACAAAATAAAATAGTTCTAAGTTCTGTCTTTGTGGTTTGTTTCCTCTTGAAATAGGCACAATCAAAGACTACGTAAAACACATTCATTGGAAAGGTGTTCCAAGCTTCCAAAATACTACTGGTTTTCTGAATACTCGGCAAAATTTTTTTCATACGACCTTGATGATCTCTGTGGTAATGATCAGTTCAATAAGTCCACTTAGCTGCACAATTTTCACTCTTCTAGGATGAAGCGTTCGTTACCAGTAACAGTTTGAATTTTTAGGTTTCACTCTATTTCCTCCTATACAGATAGATGACTTTTTTAAGTCTAAATCAAACACGGTTTGTGCTAGCTCCTTGAAACTTGACAAAATAAAGTAGTTCTAAGTTCTGTCTTTGTTGTTTGTTTCCTATTGAAATAAGCACAATCAAAGACTGCGTAATACACATTCATTGGAAAGGTGTGCCAAGTTTCCAAAAAACTACTGGTTTTCTGAATACTCGCAAATTTTTTTTCATCCGACCTTGATGATCTTGTGATAATGATCACTTCACTAAGTCCACTTAGCTGCCCAATATTCACTCTTCTAGGATGAAGTGTTCGTTACCAGTAACAGTTTGAGTTTTTAGGTTTCACTCTATTTCCTCCTATATAGATAGATGTGTTTGGAAGTCTAAATCAAACACGGTTTGTGCTAGCTCCTTGAAACTTGACAAAATAAAGTAGTTCTAAGTTCTGTCTTTGTGGTTTGTTTCCTCTTGAAATAGCCACAATCAAAGACTGCGTAAAACACCTTCATTGGAAAGGTGTTCCAAGCTTCCAAAATACTACTGGTTTTCTGAATACTCGGCAATTTTTTTTTCATCCGACCTTGATGATCTCTGTGGTAATGATCACTTCACTAAGTCCACTTAGCTGCCCAATTTTCACTCTTCTAGGATGAAGCGTTCGTTACCAGTAACAGTTTGAATTTTTAGGTTTCACTCTATTTCCTCCTATACAGATAGATGTGTTTTTTAAGTCTAAATCAAACACGGTTTGTGCTAGCTCCTTGAAACTTGACAAAATAAAGTAGTTCTAAGTTCTGTCTTTTTGGTTTGTTTCCTCTTGAAATAGCCACAAGCAAAGACTGCGTAAAACACCTTCATTGGAAAGGTGTTCCAAGCTTCCAAAATACTACTGGTTTTCTGAATACTCGGCAAATTTTTTTTCATCCGACCTTGATGATCTCTGTGGTAATGATCAGTTCAATAAGTCCACTTAGCTGCACAATTTTCACTCTTCTAGGATGAAGCGTTCCTTACCAGTAACAGTTTGAATTTTTAGGTTTCACTCTATTTCCTCCTATACAGATAGATGTCTTTTTTAAGTCTAAATCAAACACGGTTTGTGCTAGCTCCTTGAAACTTGACAAAATAAAGTAGTTCTAAGTTCTGTCTTTGTGGTTTGTTTCCTCTTGAAATAGGCACAAGGAAAGACTGCGTAAAACACATTCATTGCAAAGGTGTGCCAAGCTTCCAAAAAACTACTGGTTTTCGGAATACTCGGCAAATTTTTTTTCATCCGACCTTGATGATCTCTGTGGTAATGATCACTTCACTAAGTCCACTTAGCTGCCCAATATTCACTCTTCTAGGATGAAGTGTTCGTTACCAATAACAGTTTGAGTTTTTAGGTTTCACTCTATTTCCTCCTATATAGATAGATGTGTTTGGAATTCTAAATCAAACACGGTTTGTGCTAGCTCCTTGAAACTTGACAAAATAAAGTAGTTCTAAGTTCTGTCTTTGTTGTTTGTTTCCTCTTGAAATAAGCACAAGCAAAGACTGCGTAAAACACATTCATTGGAAGGTGTGCCAAGCTTCCAAAAAACTACTGGTTTTCTGAATACTCGGCAAATTTTTTTTCATCCGACCTTGATGATCTCTGTGTTAATGATCACTTCACTAAGTCCACTTAGCTGCCCAATATTCACTCTTCTAGGATGAAGCGTTCGTTACCAGTAACAGTTTGAATTTTTAGGTTTCACTCTATTTCCTCCTATACAGATAGATGTGTTTTTTAAGTCTAAATCAAACACGGTTTGTGCTAGCTCCATGAAACTTGACAAAATAAAATAGTTCTAAGTTCTGTCTTTGTGGTTTGTTTCCTCTTGAAATAGCCACAAGCAAAGACGGCGTAAAACACCTTCATTGGAATGGTGTTCCAAGCTTCCAAAATACTACTGGTTTTCTGAATACTCGGCAAATTTTTTTTCATCCGACCTTGATGATCTTGTGATAATGATCACTTCACTAAGTCCACTTAGCTGCCCAATATTCACTCTTCTAGGATGAAGTGTTCGTTACCAGTAACAGTTTGAGTTTTTAGGTTTCACTCTATTTCCTCCTATATAGATAGATGTGTTTGGAAGTCTAAATCAAACACGGTTTGTGCTAGCTCCTTGAAACTTGACAAAATAAAGTAGTTCTAAGTTCTGTCTTTGTGGTTTGTTTACTCTTGAAATAGCCACAATCAAAGACTGCGTAAAACACCTTCATTGGAAAGGTGTTCCAAGCTTCCAAAATACTACTGGTTTTCTGAATACTCGGCAATTTTTTTTTCATCCGACCTTGATGATCTCTGTGGTAATGATCAGTTCACTAAGTCCACTTAGCTGCCCAATTTTCACTCTTCTAGGATGAAGCGTTCGTTACCAGTAACAGTTTGAATTTTTAGGTTTCACTCTATTTCCTCCTATACAGAAAGATGTGTTTTTTAAGTCTAAATCAAACACGGTTTGTGCTAGCTCCTTGAAACTTGACAAAATAAAGTAGTTCTAAGTTCTGTCTTTTTGGTTTGTTTCCTCTTGAAATAGCCACAAGCAAAGACTGCGTAAAACACCTTCATTGGAAAGGTGTTCCAAGCTTCCAAAATACTACTGGTTTTCTGAATACTCGGCAAATTTTTTTTCATCCGACCTTGATGATCTCTGTGGTAATGATCAGTTCAATAAGTCCACTTAGCTGCACAATTTTCACTCTTCTAGGATGAAGCGTTCGTTACCAGTAACAGTTTGAATTTTTAGGTTTCACTCTATTTCCTCCTATACAGATAGATGTCTTTTTTAAGTCTAAATCAAACACGGTTTGTGCTAGCTCCTTGAAACTTGACAAAATAAAGTAGTTCTAAGTTCTGTCTTTGTGGTTTGTTTCCTCTTGAAATAGGCACAAGGAAAGACTGCGTAAAACACATTCATTGCAAAGGTGTGCCAAGCTTCCAAAAAACTACTGGTTTTCTGAATACTCGGCAAATTTTTTTTCATCCGACCTTGATGATCTCTGTGGTAATGATCACTTCACTAAGTCCACTTAGCTGCCCAATATTCACTCTTCTAGGATGAAGTGTTCGTTACCAATAACAGTTTGAGTTTTTAGGTTTCACTCTATTTCCTCCTATATAGATAGATGTGTTTGGAAGTCTAAATCAAACACGGTTTGTGCTAGCTCCTTGAAACTTGACAAAATAAAGTAGTTCTAAGTTCTGTCTTTGTTGTTTGTTTCCCTATTGAAATAAGCACAAGCAAAGACTGCGTAAAACACATTCATTGGAAGGTGTGCCAAGCTTCCAAAAAACTACTGGTTTTCTGAATACTCGGCAAATTTTTTTTCATCCGACCTTGATGATCTCTGTGTTAATGATCACTTCACTAAGTCCACTTAGCTTGCCAATTTTCACTCTTCTAGGATGAAGCGTTCGTTACCAGTAACAGTTTGAATTTTTAGGTTTCACTCTATTTCCTCCTATACAGATAGATGTGTTTTTTAAGTCTAAATCAAACACGGTTTGTGCTAGCTCCATGAAACTTGACAAAATAAAATAGTTCTAAGTTCTGTCTTTGTGGTTTGTTTCCTCTTGAAATAGCCACAAGCAAAGACGGCGTAAAACACCTTCATTGGAATGGTGTTCCAAGCTTCCAAAATACTACTGGTTTTCTGAATAATCGGCAAATTTTTTTTCATCCAACTTTGATGATCTCTGTGGTAATGATCAGTTCACTAAGTCCACTTAGCTGCCCAATTTTCACTCTTCTAGGATGAAGCGTTCGTTACCAGTAACAGTTTGAGTTTTTAGGTTTCACTCTATTTCCTCCTATATAGATAGATGTGTTTGGAAGTCTAAATCAAACACGGGTTGTGCTAGCTCCTTGAAACTTGACAAAATAAAGTAGTTCTAAGTTCTGTCTTTGTGGTTTGTTTCCTCTTGAAATAGGCACAATCAAAGACTGCGTAATACACATTCATTGGAAAGGTGTGCCAAGTTTCCAAAAAACTACTGGTTTTCTGAATACTCGGCAAATTTTTTTTCATCCGACCTTGATGATCTTGTGATAATGATCACTTCACTAAGTCCACTTAGCTGCCCAATATTCACTCTTCTAGGATGAAGTGTTCGTTACCAATAACAGTTTGAGTTTTTAGGTTTCACTCTATTTCCTCCTATATAGATAGATGTGTTTGGAATTCTAAATCAAACACGGTTTGTGCTAGCTCCTTGAAACTTGACAAAATAAAGTAGTTCTAAGTTCTGTCTTTGTGGTTTGTTTCCTCTTGAAATAAGCACAAGCAAAGACTGCGTAAAACACATTCATTGGAAGGTGTGCCAAGCTTCCAAAAAACTACTGGTTTTCTGAATACTCGGCAATTTTTTTTTCATCCGACCTTGATGATCTCTGTGTTAATGATCACTTCACTAAGTCCACTTAGCTGCCCAATATTCACTCTTCTAGGATGAAGCGTTCGTTACCAGTAACAGTTTGAATTTTTAGGTTTCACTCTATTTCCTCCTATACAGATAGATGTGTTTTTTAAGTCTAAATCAAACACGGTTTGTGCTAGCTCCATGAAACTTGACAAAATAAAATAGTTCTAAGTTCTGTCTTTGTGGTTTGTTTCCTCTTGAAATAGCCACAAGCAAAGACGGCGTAAAACACCTTCATTGGAATGGTGTTCCAAGCTTCCAAAATACTACTGGTTTTCTGAATACTCGGCAAATTTTTTTTCATCCGACCTTGATGATCTTGTGATAATGATCACTTCACTAAGTCCACTTAGCTGCCCAATATTCACTCTTCTAGGATGAAGTGTTCGTTACCAGTAACAGTTTGAGTTTTTAGGTTTCACTCTATTTCCTCCTATATAGATAGATGTGTTTGGAAGTCTAAATCAAACACGGTTTGTGCTAGCTCCTTGAAACTTGACAAAATAAAGTAGTTCTAAGTTCTGTCTTTGTGGTTTGTTTACTCTTGAAATAGCCACAATCAAAGACTGCGTAAAACACCTTAATTGGAAAGGTGTTCCAAGCTTCCAAAATACTACTGGTTTTCTGAATACTCGGCAATTTTTTTTTCATCCGACCTTGATGATCTCTGTGGTAATGATCAGTTCACTAAGTCCACTTAGCTGCCCAATTTTCACTCTTCTAGGATGAAGCGTTCGTTACCAGTAACAGTTTGAATTTTTAGGTTTCACTCTATTTCCTCCTATACAGATAGATGTGTTTTTTAAGTCTAAATCAAACACGGTTTGTGCTAGCTCCTTGAAACTTGACAAAATAAAGTAGTTCTAAGTTCTGTCTTTTTGGTTTGTTTCCTCTTGAAATAGCCACAAGCAAAGACTGCGTAAAACACCTTCATTGGAAAGGTGTTCCAAGCTTCCAAAATACTACTGGTTTTCTGAATACTCGGCAAATTTTTTTTCATCCGACCTTGATGATCTCTGTGGTAAAGATCAGTTCAATAAGTCCACTTAGCTGCACAATTTTCACTCTTCTAGGATGAAGCGTTCGTTACCAGTAACAGTTTGAATTTTTAGGTTTCACTCTATTTCCTCCTATACAGATAGATGTCTTTTTTAAGTCTAAATCAAACACGGTTTGTGCTAGCTCCTTGAAACTTGACAAAATAAAGTAGTTCTAAGTTCTGTCTTTGTGGTTTGTTTCCTCTTGAAATAGGCACAAGGAAAGACTGCGTAAAACACATTCATTGCAAAGGTGTGCCAAGCTTCCAAAAAACTACTGGTTTTCTGAATACTCGGCAAATTTTTTTTCATCCGACCTTGATGATCTCTGTGGTAATGATCACTTCACTAAGTCCACTTAGCTGCCCAATATTCAGTCTTCTAGGATGAAGTGTTCGTTACCAATAACAGTTTGAGTTTTTAGGTTTCACTCTATTTCCTCCTATATAGATAGATGTGTTTGGAATTCTAAATCAAACACGGTTTGTGCTAGCTCCTTGAAACTTGACAAAATAAAGTAGTTCTAAGTTCTGTCTTTGTTGTTTGTTTCCTCTTGAAATAAGCACAAGCAAAGACTGCGTAAAACACATTCATTGGAAGGTGTGCCAAGCTTCCAAAAAACAACTGGTTTTCTGAATACTCGGCAAATTTTTTTTCATCCGACCTTGATGATCTCTGTGTTAATGATCACTTCACTAAGTCCACTTAGCTTCCCAATTTTCACTCTTCTAGGATGAAGCGTTCGTTACCAGTAACAGTTTGAATTTTTAGGTTTCACTCTATTTCCTCCTATACAGATAGATGTGTTTTTTAAGTCTAAATCAAACACGGTTTGTGCTAGCTCCATGAAACTTGACAAAATAAAATAGTTCTAAGTTCTGTCTTTGTGGTTTGTTTCCTCTTGAAATAGCCACAAGCAAAGACGGCATAAAACACCTTCATTGGAATGGTGTTCCAAGCTTCCAAAATACTACTGGTTTTCTGAATACTCGGCAAATTTTTTTTCATCCGACCTTGATGACCTTGTGATAATGATCACTTCACTAAGTCCACTTAGCTGCCCAATATTCACTCTTCTAGGATGAAGTGTTCGTTACCAGTAACAGTTTGAGTTTTTAGGTTTCACTCTATTTCCTCCTATATAGATAGATGTGTTTGGAAGTCTAAATCAAACACGGGTTGTGCTAGCTCCTTGAAACTTGACAAAATAAAGTAGTTCTAAGTTCTGTCTTTGTGGTTTGTTTCCTCTTGAAATAGGCACAATCAAAGACTGCGTAATACACATTCATTGGAAAGGTGTGCCAAGTTTCCAAAAAACTACTGGTTTTCTGAATACTCGGCAAATTTTTTTTCATCCGACCTTGATGATCTTGTGATAATGATCACTTCACTAAGTCCACTTAGCTGCCCAATATTCACTCTTCTAGGATGAAGTGTTCGTTACCAGTAACCGTTTGAGTTTTTAGGTTTCACTCTATTTCCTCCTATATAGATAGATGTGTTTGGAAGTCTAAATCAAACACGGTTTGTGCTAGCTCCTTGAAACTTGACAAAATAAAGTAGTTCTAAGTTCTGTCTTTGTGTTTTGTTTCCTCTTGAAATAGCCACAATCAAAGACTGCGTAAAACACCTTCATTGGAATGGTGTTCCAAGCTTCCAAAATACTACTGGTTTTCTGAATACTCGGCAATTTTTTTTTCATCCGACCTTGATGATCTCTGTGGTAATGATCAGTTCACTAAGTCCACTTAGCTGCCCAATTTTCACTCTTCTAGGATGAAGCGTTCGTTACCAGTAACAGTTTGAATTTTTAGGTTTCACTCTATTTCCTCCTATACAGATAGATGTGATTTTTAAGTCTAAATCAAACACGGTTTGTGCTAGCTCCTTGAAACTTGACATAATAAAGTAGTTCTAAGTTCTGTCTTTTTGGTTTGTTTCCTCTTGAAATAGCCACAAGCAAAGACTGCATAAAACACCTTCATTGGAAAGGTGTTCCAAGCTTCCAAAATACTACTGGTTTTCTGAATACTCGGCAAATTTTTTTTCATCCGACCTTGATGATCTCTGTGGTAATGATCAGTTCAATAAGTCCACTTAGCTGCACAATTTTCACTCTTCTAGGATGAAGCGTTCGTTACCAGTAACAGTTTGAATTTTTAGGTTTCACTCTATTTCCTCCTATACAGATAGATGTCTTTTTAAAGTCTAAATCAAACACGGTTTGTGCTAGCTCCTTGAAACTTGACAAAATAAAGTAGTTCTAAGTTCCGTCTTTGTGGTTTGTTTCCTCTTGAAATAGGCACAAGGAAAGACTGCGTAAAACACATTCATTGCAAAGGTGTGCCAAACTTCCAAAAAACTACTGGTTTTCTCAATACTCGGCAAATTTTTTTTCATCCGACCTTGATGATCTCTGTGGTAATGATCACTTCACTAAGTCCACTTAGCTGCCCAATATTCACTCTTCTAGGATGAAGTGTTCGTTACCAATAACAGTTTGAGTTTTTAGGTTTCACTCTATTTCCTCCTATATAGATAGATGTGTTTGGAAGTCTAAATCAAACACGGTTTGTGCTAGCTCCTTGAAACTTGACAAAATAAAGTAGTTCTAAGTTCTGTCTTTGTTGTTTGTTTCCTATTGAAATAAGCACAAGCAAAGACTGCGTAAAACACATTCATTGGAAGGTGTGCCAAGCTTCCAAAAAACTACTGGTTATGTGAATACTCGGCAAATTTTTTTTCATCCGACCTTGAAGATCTCTGTGTTAATGATCACTTCACTAAGTCCACTTAGCTTCCCAATTTTCACTCTTCTAGGATGAAGCGTTCGTTCCCAGTAACAGTTTGAATTTTTAGGTTTCACTCTATTTCCTCCTATACAGATAGATGTGTTTTTTAAGTCTAAATCAAACACGGTTTGTGCTAGCTCCATGAAACTTGACAAAATAAAATAGTTCTAAGTTCTGTCTTTGTGGTTTGTTTCCTCTTGAAATAGCCACAAGCAAAGACGGCGTAAAACACCTTCATTGGAATGGTGTTCCAAGCTTCCAAAATACTACTGGTTTTCTGAATACTCGGCAAATTTTTTTTCATCCGACTTTGATGATCTCTGTGGTAATGATCAGTTCACTAAGTCCACTTAGCTGCCCAATTTTCACTCTTCTAGGATGAAGCGTTCGTTACCAGTAACAGTTTGAGTTTTTAGGTTTCACTCTATTTCCTCCTATATAGATAGATGTGTTTGGAAGTCTAAATCAAACACGGGTTGTGCTAGCTCCTTGAAACTTGACAAAATAAAGTAGTTCTAAGTTCTGTCTTTGTGGTTTGTTTCCTCTTGAAATAGGCACAATCAAAGACTGCGTAATACACATTCATTGGAAAGGTGTGCCAAGTTTCCAAAAAACTACTGGTTTTCTGAATACTCGGCAAATTTTTTTTCATCCGACCTTGATGATCTTGTGATAATGATCACTTCACTAAGTCCACTTAGCTGCCCAATATTCACTCTTCTAGGATGAAGTGTTCGTTACCAGTAACCGTTTGAGTTTTTAGGTTTCACTCTATTTCCTCCTATATAGATAGATGTGTTTGGAAGTCTAAATCAAACACGGTTTGTGCTAGCTCCTTGAAACTTGACAAAATAAAGTAGTTCTAAGTTCCGTCTTTGTGGTTTGTTTCCTCTTGAAATAGCCACAATCAAAGACTGCGTAAAACACCTTCATTGGAAAGGTGTTCCAAGCTTCCAAAATACTACTGGTTTTCTGAATACTCGGCAATTTTTTTTTCATCCGACCTTGATGATCTCTGTGGTAATGATCAGTTCACTAAGTCCACTTAGCTGCCCAATTTTCACTCTTCTAGGATGAAGCGTTCGTTACCAGTAACAGTTTGAATTTTTAGGTTTCACTCTATTTCCTCCTATACAGATAGATGTGTTTTTTAAGTCTAAATCAAACACGGTTTGTGCTAGCTCCTTGAAACTTGACATAATAAAGTAGTTCTAAGTTCTGTCTTTTTGGTTTGTTTCCTCTTGAAATAGCCACAAGCAAAGACTGCGTAAAACACCTTCATTGGAAAGGTGTTCCAAGCTTCCAAAATACTACTGGTTTTCTGAATACTCGGCAAATTTTTTTTCATCCGACCTTGATGATCTCTGTGGTAATGATCAGTTCAATAAGTCCACTTAGCTGCACAATTTTCACTCTTCTAGGATGAAGTGTTCGTTACCAGTAACAGTTTGAGTTTTTAGGTTTCACTCTATTTCCTCCTATATAGATAGATTCGTTTGGAAGTCTAAATCAAACACGGTTTCTGCTAGCTCCTTGAAACTTGACAAAATAAAGTAGTTCTAAGTTCTGTCTTTGTGGTTTGTTTCCTCTTGAAATAGCCACAAGCAAAGACTGCGTAAAACACCTTCATTGGAAAGGTGTTCCAAGCTTCCAAAATACTACTGGTTTTCTGAATACTCGGCAAATTTTTTTTCATCCGACCTTGATGATCTCTGCGGTAATGATCAGTTCACTAAGTCCATTTAGCTGCCCAATTTTCACTCTTGTAGGATGAAGCGTTCGTTACCAGTAACAGTTTGAATTTTTAGGTTTCACTCTATTTCCTCCTATACAGATAGATGTGTTTTTTAAGTCTAAATCAAACACGGTTTGTGCTAGCTCCTTGAAAATTGACAAAATAAAGTAGTTCTAAGTTCTGTCTTTTTGGTTTGTTTCCTCTTGAAATAGCCAAAAGCAAAGACTGCGTAAAACACCTTCATTGGAAAGGTGTTCCAAGCTTCCAAAATACTACTGGTTTTCTGAATACTCGGCAAATTTTTTTTCATCCGACCTTGATGATCTCTGTGGTAATGATCAGTTCAATAAGTCCACTTAGCTGCACAATTTTCACTCTTCTAGGATGAAGCGTTCGTTACCAGTAACAGTTTGAATTTTTAGGTTTCACTCTATTACCTCCTATACAGATAGATGTCTTTTTTAAGTCTAAATCAAACACGGTTTGTGCTAGCTCCTTGAAACTTGACAAAATAAAGTAGTTCTAAGTTCCGTCTTTGTGGTTTGTTTCCTCTTGAAATAGGCACAAGGAAAGACTGCGTAAAACACATTCATTGCAAAGGTGTGCCAAGCTTCCAAAAAACTACTGGTTTTCTGAATACTCGGCAAATTTTTTTTCATCCGAACTTGATGATCTCTGTGGTAATGATCACTTCACTAAGTCCACTTAGCTGCCCAATATTCACTCTTCTAGGATGAAGTGTTCGTTACCAATAACAGTTTGAGTTTTTAGGTTTCACTCTATTTCCTCCTATATAGATAGATGTGTTTGGAAGTCTAAATCAAACACGGTTTGTGCTAGCTCCTTCTAACTTGACAAAATAAAGTAGTTCTAAGTTCTGTCTTTGTTGTTTGTTTCCTCTTGAAATAAGCACAAGCAAAGACTGCGTAAAACACATTCATTGGAAGGTGTGCCAAGCTTCCAAAAAACTACTGGTTATGTGAATACTCGGCAAATTTTTTTTCATCCGACCTTGAAGATCTCTGTGTTAATGATCACTTCACTAAGTCCACTTAGCTTCCCAATTTTCACTCTTCTAGGATGAAGCGTTCGTTCCCAGTAACAGTTTGAATTTTTAGGTTTCACTCTATTTCCTCCTATACAGATAGATGTGTTTTTTAAGTCTAAATCAAACACGGTTTGTGCTAGCTCCATGAAACTTGACAAAATAAAATAGTTCTAAGTTCTGTCTTTGTGGTTTGTTTCCTCTTGAAATAGCCACAAGCAAAGACGGCGTAAAACACCTTCATTTGAATGGTGTTCCAAGCTTCCAAAATACTACTGGTTTTCTGAATACTCGGCAAATTTTTTTTCATCCGACTTTGATGATCTCTGTGGTAATGATCAGTTCACTAAGTCCACTTAGCTGCCCAATTTTCACTCTTCTAGGATGAAGCGTTCGTTACCAGTAACAGTTTGAGTTTTTAGGTTTCACTCTATTTCCTCCTATATAGATAGATGTGTTTGGAAGTCTAAATCAAACACAGGTTGTGCTAGCTCCTTGAAACTTGACAAAATAAAGTAGTTCTAAGTTCTGTCTTTGTGGTTTGTTTCCTCTTGAAATAGGCACAATCAAAGACTGCGTAATACACATTCATTGGAAAGGTGTGCCAAGTTTCCAAAAAACTACTGGTTTTCTGAATACTCGGCAAATTTTTTTTCATCCGACCTTGATGATCTTGTGATAATGATCACTTCACTAAGTCCACTTAGCTGCCCAATATTCACTCTTCTAGGATGAAGTGTTCGTTACCAGTAACCGTTTGAGTTTTTAGGTTTCACTCTATTTCCTCCTATATAGATAGATGTGTTTGGAAGTCTAAATCAAACACGGTTTGTGCTAGCTCCTTGAAACTTGACAAAATAAAGTAGTTCTAAGTTCCGTCTTTGTGGTTTGTTTCCTCTTGAAATAGCCACAATCAAAGACTGCGTAAAACACCTTCATTGGAAAGGTGTTCCAAGCTTCCAAAATACTACTGGTTTTCTGAATACTCGGCAATTTTTTTTTCATCCGACCTTGATGATCTCTGTGGTAATGATCAGTTCACTAAGTCCACTTAGCTGCCCAATTTTCACTCTTCTAGGATGAAGCGTTCGTTACCAGTAACAGTTTGAATTTTTAGGTTTCACTCTATTTCCTCCTATACAGATAGATGTGTTTTTTAAGTCTAAATCAAACACGGTTTGTGCTAGCTCCTTGAAACTTGACATAATAAAGTAGTTCTAAGTTCTGTCTTTTTGGTTTGTTTCCTCTTGAAATAGCCACAAGCAAAGACTGCGTAAAACACCTTCATTGGAAAGGTGTTCCAAGCTTCCAAAATACTACTGGTTTTCTGAATACTCGGCAAATTTTTTTTCATCCGACCTTGATGATCTCTGTGGTAATGATCAGTTCAATAAGTCCACTTAGCTGCACAATTTTCACTCTTCTAGGATGAAGTGTTCGTTACCAGTAACAGTTTGAGTTTTTAGGTTTCACTCTATTTCCTCCTATATAGATAGATTCGTTTGGAAGTCTAAATCAAACACGGTTTCTGCTAGCTCCTTGAAACTTGACAAAATAAAGTAGTTCTAAGTTCTGTCTTTGTGGTTTGTTTCCTCTTGAAATAGCCACAAGCAAAGACTGCGTAAAACACCTTCATTGGAAAGGTGTTCCAAGCTTCCAAAATACTACTGGTTTTCTGAATACTCGGCAAATTTTTTTTCATCCGACCTTGATGATCTCTGCGGTAATGATCAGTTCACTAAGTCCATTTAGCTGCCCAATTTTCACTCTTGTAGGATGAAGCGTTCGTTACCAGTAACAGTTTGAATTTTTAGGTTTCACTCTATTTCCTCCTATACAGATAGATGTGTTTTTTAAGTCTAAATCAAACACGGTTTGTGCTAGCTCCTTGAAAATTGACAAAATAAAGTAGTTCTAAGTTCTGTCTTTTTGGTTTGTTTCCTCTTGAAATAGCCAAAAGCAAAGACTGCGTAAAACACCTTCATTGGAAAGGTGTTCCAAGCTTCCAAAATACTACTGGTTTTCTGAATACTCGGCAAATTTTTTTTCATCCGACCTTGATGATCTCTGTGGTAATGATCAGTTCAATAAGTCCACTTAGCTGCACAATTTTCACTCTTCTAGGATGAAGCTTTCGTTACCAGTAACAGTTTGAATTTTTAGGTTTCACTCTATTACCTCCTATACAGATAGATGTCTTTTTTAAGTCTAAATCAAACACGGTTTGTGCTAGCTCCTTTAAACTTGACAAAATAAAGTAGTTCTAAGTTCTGTCTTTGTGGTTTGTTTCCTCTTGAAATAGGCACAAGGAAAGACTGCGTAAAACACATTCATTGCAAAGGTGTGCCAAGCTTCCAAAAAACTACTGGTTTTCTGAATACTCGGCAAATTTTTTTTCATCCGACCTTGATGATCTCTGTGGTAATGATCACTTCACTAAGTCCACTTAGCTGCCCAATATTCACTCTTCTAGGATGAAGTGTTCGTTACCAATAACAGTTTGAGTTTTTAGGTTTCACTCTATTTCCTCCTATATAGATAGATGTGTTTGGAAGTCTAAATCAAACACGGTTTGTGCTAGCTCCTTGAAACTTGACAAAATAAAGTAGTTCTAAGTTCTGTCTTTGTTGTTTGTTTCCTCTTGAAATAAGCACAAGCAAAGACTGCGTAAAACACATTCATTGGAAGGTGTGCCAAGCTTCCAAAAAACTACTGATTTTCTGAATACTCGGCAAATTTTTTTTCATCCGACCTTGATGATCTCTGTGTTAATGATCACTTCACTAAGTCCACTTAGCTTCCCAATTTTCACTCTTCTTGGATGAAGCGTTCGTTACCAGTAACAGTTTGAATTTTTAGGTTTCACTCTATTTCCTCCTATACAGATAGATGTGTTTTTTAAGTCTAAATCAAACACGGTTTGTGCTAGCTCCATGAAACTTGACAAAATAAAATAGTTCTAAGTTCTGTCTTTGTGGTTTGTTTCCTCTTGAAATAGCCACAAGCAAAGACGGCGTAAAACACCTTCATTGGAATGGTGTTCCAAGCTTCCAAAATACTACTGGTTTTCTGAATACTCGGCAAATTTTTTTTCATCCGACTTTGATGATCTCTGTGGTAATGATCAGTTCACTAAGTCCACTTAGCTGCCCAATATTCACTCTTCTAGGATGAAGTGTTCGTTACCAGTAACAGTTTGAGTTTTTAGGTTTCACTCTATTTCCTCCTATATAGATAGATTCGTTTGGAAGTCTAAATCAAACACGGTTTCTGCTAGCTCCTTGAAACTTGACAAAATAAAGTAGTTCTAAGTTCTGTCTTTGTGGTTTGTTTCCTCTTGAAATAGCCACAAGCAAAGACTGCGTAAAACACCTTCATTGGAAAGGTGTTCCAAGCTTCCAAAATACTACTGGTTTTCTGAATACTCGGCAAATTTTTTTTCATCCGACCTTGATGATCTCTGCGGTAATGATCAGTTCACTAAGTCCATTTAGCTGCCCAATTTTCACTCTTGTAGGATGAAGCGTTCGTTACCAGTAACAGTTTGAATTTTTAGTTTTCACTCTATTTCCTCCTATACAGATAGATGTGTTTTTTAAGTCTAAATCAAACACGGTTTGTGCTAGCTCCTTGAAAATTGACAAAATAAAGTAGTTCTAAGTTCTGTCTTTTTGGTTTGTTTCCTCTTGAAATAGGCACAAGGAAACACTGCGTAAAACACATTCATTGCAAAGGTGTGCCAAGCTTCCAAAAAACTACTGGTTTTCTGAATACTCGGCAAATTTTTTTTCATCCGACCTTGATGATCTCTGTGGTAATGATCACTTCACTATGTCCACTTAGCTGCCCAATATTCACTCTTCTAGGATGAAGTGTTCGTTACCAATAACAGTTTGAGTTTTTAGGTTTCACTCTATTTCCTCCTATATAGATAGATGTGTTTGGAAGTCTAAATCAAACACGGTTTGTGCTAGCTCCTTGAAACTTGACAAAATAAAGTAGTTCTAAGTTCTGTCTTTGTTGTTTGTTTCCTCTTGAAATAAGCACAAGCAAAGACTGCGTAAAACACATTCATTGGAAGGTGTGCCAAGCTTCCAAAAAACTACTGGTTTTCTGAATACTCAGCAAATTTTTTTTCATCCGACCTTGATGATCTCTGTGTTAATGATCAGTTCACTAAGTTCACTTAGCTGCCCAATTTTCACTCTTCTAGGATGAAGCCTTAGTTACCAGTAACAGTTTGAATTTTTAGGTTTCACTCTATTTCCTCCTATACAGATAGATGTGTTTTTTAAGTCTAAATCAAACACGGTTTGTGCTAGCTCCATGAAACTTGACAAAATAAAATAGTTCTAAGTTCTGTCTTTGTGGTTTGTTTCCTCTTGAAATAGCCACAAGCAAAGACGGCGTAAAACACCTTCATTGGAATGGTGTTCCAAGCTTCCAAAATACTACTGGTTTTCTGAATACTCGGCAAATTTTTTTTCATCCGACTTTGATGATCTCTGTGGTAATGATCAGTTCACTAAGTCCACTTAGCTGCCCAATTTTCACTCTTCTAGGATGAAGCGTTCGTTACCAGTAACAGTTTGAGTTTTTAGGTTTCACTCTATTTCCTCCTATATAGATAGATGTGTTTGGAAGTCTAAATCAAACACGGGTTGTGCTAGCTCCTTGAAACTTGACAAAATAAAGTAGTTCTAAGTTCTGTCTTTGTGGTTTGTTTCCTCTTGAAATAGGCACAATCAAAGACTGCGTAAAACACATTCATTGGAAAGTTGTGCCAAGCTTCCAAAAAACTACTGGTTTTCTGAATACTCGGCAAATTTTTTTTCATCCGACCTTGATGATCTCTGTGATAATGATCACTTCACTAAGTCCACTTAGCTGCCCAATATTCACTCTTCTAGGATGAAGTGTTCGTTACCAGTAACAGTTTGAGTTTTTAGGTTTCACTCTATTTCCTCCTATATAGATAGATGTGTTTGGAAGTCTAAATCAAACACGGTTTCTGCTAGCTCCTTGAAACTTGACAAAATAAAGTAGTTCTAAGTTCTGTCTTTGTGGTTTGTTTCCTCTTGAAATAGCCACAAGCAAAGACTGTGTAAAACACCTTCATTGGAAAGGTGTTCCAAGCTTCCAAAATACTACTGGTTTTCTGAATACTCGGCAAATTTTTTTTCATCCGACCTTGATGATCTCTGTGGTAATGATCAGTTCACTAAGTCCATTTAGCTGCCCAATTTTCACTCTTGTAGGATGAAGCGTTCGTTACCAGTAACAGTTTGAATTTTTAGGTTTCACTCTATTTCCTCCTATACAGATAGATGTGTTTTTTAAGTCTAAATCAAACACGGTTTGTGCTAGCTCCTTGAAAATTGACAAAATAAAGTAGTTCTAAGTTCTGTCTTTTTGGTTTGTTTCCTCTTGAAATAGCCAAAAGCAAAGACTGCGTAAAACACCTTCATTGGAAAGGTGTTCCAAGCTTCCAAAATACTACTGGTTTTCTGAATACTCGGCAAATTTTTTTTCATCCGACCTTGATGATCTCTGTGGTAATGATCAGTTCAATAAGTCCACTTAGCTGCACAATTTTCACTCTTCTAGGATGAAGCGTTCGTTACCAGTAACAGTTTGAATTTTTAGGTTTCACTCTATTACCTCCTATACAGATAGATGTCTTTTTTAAGTCTAAATCAAACACGGTTTGTGCTAGCTCCTTGAAACTTGACAAAATAAAGTAGTTCTAAGTTCTGTCTTTGTGGTTTGTTTCCTCTTGAAATAGGCACAAGGAAAGACTGCGTAAAACACATTCATTGCAAAGGTGTGCCAAGCTTCCAAAAAACTACTGGTTTTCTGAATACTCGGCAAATTTTTTTTCATCCGAACTTGATGATCTCTGTGGTAATGATCACTTCACTAAGTCCACTTAGCTGCCCCATATTCACTCTTCTAGGATGAAGTGTTCGTTACCAATAACAGTTTGAGTTTTTAGGTTTCACTCTATTTCCTCCTATATAGATAGATGTGTTTGGAAGTCTAAATCAAACACGGTTTGTGCTAGCTCCTTGAAACTTGACAAAATAAAGTAGTTCTAAGTTCTGTCTTTGTTGTTTGTTTCCTCTTGAAATAAGCACAAGCAAAGACTGCGTAAAACACATTCATTGGAAGGTGTGCCAAGCTTCCAAAAAACTACTGGTTATGTGAATACTCGGCAAATTTTTTTTCATCCGACCTTGATGATCTCTGTGTTAATGATCACTTCACTAAGTCCACTTAGCTTCCCAATTTTCACTCTTCTAGGATGAAGCGTTCGTTCCCAGTAACAGTTTGAATTTTTAGGTTTCACTCTATTTCCTCCTATACAGATAGATGCGTTTTTTAAGTCTAAATCAAACACGGTTTGTGCTAGCTCCATGAAACTTGACAAAATAAAATAGTTCTAAGTTCTGTCTTTGTGGTTTGTTTCCTCTTGAAATAGCCACAAGCAAAGACGGCGTAAAACACCTTCATTGGAATGGTGTTCCAAGCTTCCAAAATACTACTGGTTTTCTGAATACTCGGCAAATTTTTTTTCATCCGACTTTGATGATCTCTGTGGTAATGATCAGTTCACTAAGTCCACTTAGCTGCCCAATTTTCACTCTTCTAGGATGAAGCGTTCGTTACCAGTAACAGTTTGAGTTTTTAGGTTTCACTCTATTTCCTCCTATATAGATAGATGTGTTTGGAAGTCTAAATCAAACACGGGTTGTGCTAGCTCCTTGAAACTTGACAAAATAAAGTAGTTCTAAGTTCTGTCTTTGTGGTTTGTTTCCTCTTGAAATAGGCACAATCAAAGACTGCGTAATACACATTCATTGGAAAGGTGTGCCAAGTTTCCAAAAAACTACTGGTTTTCTGAATACTCGGCAAATTTTTTTTCATCCGACCTTGATGATCTTGTGATAATGATCACTTCACTAAGTCCACTTAGCTGCCCAATATTCACTCTTCTAGGATGAAGTGTTCGTTACCAGTAACAGTTTGAGTTTTTAGGTTTCACTCTATTTCCTCCTATATAGACAGATGTGTTTGGAAGTCTAAATCAAACACGGTTTGTGCTAGCTCCTTGAAACTTTACAAAATAAAGAAGTTCTAAGTTCTCTCTTTGTGGTTTGTTTCCTCTTGAAATAGCCACAATCAAAGACTGCGTAAAACACCTTCATTGGAAAGGTGTTCCAAGCTTCCAAAATACTACTGGTTTTCTGAATACTCGGCAATTTTTTTTTCATCCGACCTTGATGATCTCTGTGGTAATGATCAGTTCACTAAGTCCACTTAGGTGCCCAATTTTCACTCTTCTAGGATGAAGCGTTCGTTACCAGTAACAGTTTGAATTTTTAGGTTTCACTCTATTTCCTCCTATACAAATAGATGTGTTTTTTAAGTCTAAATCAAACACGGTTTGTGCTAGCTCCTTGAAACTTGACAAAATAAAGTAGTTCTAAGTTCTGTCTTTTTGGTTTGTTTCCTCTTGAAATAGCCACAAGCAAAGACTGCGTAAAACACCTTCATTGGAAAGGTGTTCCAAGCTTCCAAAATACTACTGGTTTTCTGAATACTCGGCAAATTTTTTTTCATCCGACCTTGATGATCTCTGTGGTAATGATCACTTCACTATGTCCACTTAGCAGCCCAATATTCACTCTTCTAGGATGAAGTGTTCGTTACCAATAACAGTTTGAGTTTTTAGGTTTCACTCTATTTCCTCCTATATAGATAGATGTGTTTGGAAGTCTAAATCAAACACGGTTTGTGCTAGCTCCTTGAAACTTGACAAAATAAAGTAGTTCTAAGTTCTGTCTTTGTTGTTTGTTTCCTCTTGAAATAAGCACAAGCAAAGACTGCGTAAAACACATTCATTGGAAGGTGTGCCAAGCTTCCAAAAAACTACTGGTTTTCTGAATACTCAGCAAATTTTTTTTCATCCGACCTTGATGATCTCTGTGTTAATTATCAGTTCACTAAGTTCACTTAGCTGCCCAATTTTCACTCTTCTTGGATGAAGCCTTAGTTACCAGTAACAGTTTGAATTTTTAGGTTTCACTCTATTTCCTCCTATACAGATAGATGTGTTTTTTAAGTCTAAATCAAACACGGTTTGTGCTAGCTCCATGAAACTTGACAAAATAAAATAGTTCTAAGTTCTGTCTTTGTGGTTTGTTTCCTCTTGAAATAGCCACAAGCAAAAACGGCGTAAAACACCTTCATTGGAATGGTGTTCCAAGCTTCCAAAATACTACTGGTTTTCTGAATACTCGGCAAATTTTTTTTCATCCGACTTTGATGATCTCTGTGGTAATGATCAGTTCACTAAGTCCACTTAGCTGCCCAATTTTCACTCTTCTAGGATGAAGCGTTCGTTACCAGTAACAGTTTGAGTTTTTAGGTTTCACTCTATTTCCTCCTATATAGATAGATGTGTTTGGAAGTCTAAATCAAACACGGGTTGTGCTAGCTCCTTGAAACTTGACAAAATAAAGTAGTTCTAAGTTCTGTCTTTGTGGTTTGTTTCCTCTTGAAATAGGCACAATCAAAGACTGCGTAAAACACATTCATTGGAAAGTTGTGCCAAGCTTCCAAAAAACTACTGGTTTTCTGAATACTCGGCAAATTTTTTTTCATCCGACCTTGATGATCTCTGTGATAATGATCACTTCACTAAGTCCACTTAGCTGCCCAATATTCACTCTTCTAGGATGAAGTGTTCGTTACCAGTAACAGTTTGAGTTTTTAGGTTTCACTCTATTTCCTCCTATATAGATAGATGTGTTTGGAAGTCTAAATCAAACACGGTTTCTGCTAGCTCCTTGAAACTTGACAAAATAAAGTAGTTCTAAGTTCTGTCTTTGTGGTTTGTTTCCTCTTGAAATAGCCACAAGCAAAGACTGTGTAAAACACCTTCATTGGAAAGGTGTTCCAAGCTTCCAAAATACTACTGGTTTTCTGAATACTCGGCAAATTTTTTTTCATCCGACCTTGATGATCTCTGTGGTAATGATCAGTTCACTAAGTCCATTTAGCTGCCCAATTTTCACTCTTGTAGGATGAAGCGTTCGTTACCAGTAACAGTTTGAATTTTTAGGTTTCACTCTATTTCCTCCTATACAGATAGATGTGTTTTTTAAGTCTAAATCAAACACGGTTTGTGCTAGCTCCTTGAAAATTGACAAAATAAAGTAGTTCTAAGTTCTGTCTTTTTGGTTTGTTTCCTCTTGAAATAGCCAAAAGCAAAGACTGCGTAAAACACCTTCATTGGAAAGGTGTTCCAAGCTTCCAAAATACTACTGGTTTTCTGAATACTCGGCAAATTTTTTTTCATCCGACCTTGATGATCTCTGTGGTAATGATCAGTTCAATAAGTCCACTTAGCTGCACAATTTTCACTCTTCTAGGATGAAGCGTTCGTTACCAGTAACAGTTTGAATTTTTAGGTTTCACTCTATTACCTCCTATACAGATAGATGTCTTTTTTAAGTCTAAATCAAACACGGTTTGTGCTAGCTCCTTGAAACTTGACAAAATAAAGTAGTTCTAAGTTCTGTCTTTGTGGTTTGTTTCCTCTTGAAATAGGCACAAGGAAAGACTGCGTAAAACACATTCATTGCAAAGGTGTGCCAAGCTTCCAAAAAACTACTGGTTTTCTGAATACTCGGCAAATTTTTTTTCATCCGAACTTGATGATCTCTGTGGTAATGATCACTTCACTAAGTCCACTTAGCTGCCCCATATTCACTCTTCTAGGATGAAGTGTTCGTTACCAATAACAGTTTGAGTTTTTAGGTTTCACTCTATTTCCTCCTATATAGATAGATGTGTTTGGAAGTCTAAATCAAACACGGTTTGTGCTAGCTCCTTGAAACTTGACAAAATAAAGTAGTTCTAAGTTCTGTCTTTGTTGTTTGTTTCCTCTTGAAATAAGCACAAGCAAAGACTGCGTAAAACACATTCATTGGAAGGTGTGCCAAGCTTCCAAAAAACTACTGGTTATGTGAATACTCGGCAAATTTTTTTTCATCCGACCTTGATGATCTCTGTGTTAATGATCACTTCACTAAGTCCACTTAGCTTCCCAATTTTCACTCTTCTAGGATGAAGCGTTCGTTCCCAGTAACAGTTTGAATTTTTAGGTTTCACTCTATTTCCTCCTATACAGATAGATGCGTTTTTTAAGTCTAAATCAAACACGGTTTGTGCTAGCTCCATGAAACTTGACAAAATAAAATAGTTCTAAGTTCTGTCTTTGTGGTTTGTTTCCTCTTGAAATAGCCACAAGCAAAGACGGCGTAAAACACCTTCATTGGAATGGTGTTCCAAGCTTCCAAAATACTACTGGTTTTCTGAATACTCGGCAAATTTTTTTTCATCCGACTTTGATGATCTCTGTGGTAATGATCAGTTCACTAAGTCCACTTAGCTGCCCAATTTTCACTCTTCTAGGATGAAGCGTTCGTTACCAGTAACAGTTTGAGTTTTTAGGTTTCACTCTATTTCCTCCTATATAGATAGATGTGTTTGGAAGTCTAAATCAAACACGGGTTGTGCTAGCTCCTTGAAACTTGACAAAATAAAGTAGTTCTAAGTTCTGTCTTTGTGGTTTGTTTCCTCTTGAAATAGGCACAATCAAAGACTGCGTAATACACATTCATTGGAAAGGTGTGCCAAGTTTCCAAAAAACTACTGGTTTTCTGAATACTCGGCAAATTTTTTTTCATCCGACCTTGATGATCTTGTGATAATGATCACTTCACTAAGTCCACTTAGCTGCCCAATATTCACTCTTCTAGGATGAAGTGTTCGTTACCAGTAACAGTTTGAGTTTTTAGGTTTCACTCTATTTCCTCCTATATAGATAGATGTGTTTGGAAGTCTAAATCAAACACGGTTTGTGCTAGCTCCTTGAAACTTGACAAAATAAAGAAGTTCTAAGTTCTCTCTTTGTGGTTTGTTTCCTCTTGAAATAGCCACAATCAAAGACTGCGTAAAACACCTTCATTGGAAAGGTGTTCCAAGCTTCCAAAATACTACTGGTTTTCTGAATACTCGGCAATTTTTTTTTCATCCGACCTTGATGATCTCTGTGGTAATGATCAGTTCACTAAGTCCACTTAGGTGCCCAATTTTCACTCTTCTAGGATGAAGCGTTCGTTACCAGTAACAGTTTGAATTTTTAGGTTTCACTCTATTTCCTCCTATACAAATAGATGTGTTTTTTAAGTCTAAATCAAACACGGTTTGTGCTAGCTCCTTGAAACTTGACAAAATAAAGTAGTTCTAAGTTCTGTCTTTTTGGTTTGTTTCCTCTTGAAATAGCCACAAGCAAAGACTGCGTAAAACACCTTCATTGGAAAGGTGTTCCAAGCTTCCAAAATACTACTGGTTTTCTGAATACTCGGCAAATTTTTTTTCATCCGACCTTGATGATCTCTGTGGTAATGATCAGTTCAATAAGTCCACTTAGCTGCACAATTTTCACTCTTCTAGGATGAAGCGTTCGTTACCAGTAACAGTTTGAATTTTTAGGTTTCACTCTATTTCCTCCTATACAGATAGATGTCTTTTTTAAGTCTAAATCAAACACGGTTTGTGCTAGCTCCTTGAAACTTGACAAAATAAAGTAGTTCTAAGTTCTGTTTTGGGGTTTGTTTCCTCTTGAAATAGGCACAAGGAAAGACTGCGTAAAACACATTCATTGCAAAGGTGTGCCAAGCTTCCAAAAAACTACTGGTTTTCTGAATACTCGGCAAATTTTTTTTCATCCGACCTTGATGATCTCTGTGGTAATGATCACTTCACTAAGTCCACTTAGCTGCCCAATATTCACTCTTCTAGGATGAAGTGTTCGTTACCAGTAACAGTTTGAGTTTTTAGGTTTCACTCTATTTCCTCCTATATAGATAGATGTGTTTGGAAGTCTAAATCAAACACGGTTTGTGCTAGCTCCTTGAAACTTGACAAAATAAAGTAGTTCTAAGTTCTCTCTTTGTGGTTTGTTTCCTCTTGAAATAGCCACAAGCAAAGACTGCGTAAAACACCTTCATTGGAAAGGTGTTCCAAGCTTCCAAAATACTACTGGTTTTCTGAATACTCGGCAAATTTTTTTTCATCCGACCTTGATGATCTCTGTGGTAATGATCAGTTCACTAAGTCCATTTAGCTGCCCAATTTTCACTCTTGTAGGATGAAGCGTTCGTTACCAGTAACAGTTTGAATTTTTAGGTTTCACTCTATTTCCTCCTATACAGATAGATGTGTTTTTTAAGTCTAAATCAAACACGGTTTGTGCTAGCTCCTTGAAAATTGACAAAATAAAGTAGTTCTAAGTTCTGTCTTTTTGGTTTGTTTCCTCTTGAAATAGCCAAAAGCAAAGACTGCATAAAACACCTTCATTGGAAAGGTGTTCCAAGCTTCCAAAATACTACTGGTTTTCTGAATACTCGGCAAATTTTTTTTCATCCGACCTTGATGATCTCTGTGGTAATGATCAGTTCAATAAGTCCACTTAGCTGCCCAATTTTCACTCTTCTAGGATGAAGCGTTCGTTACCAGTAACAGTTTGAATTTTTAGGTTTCACTCTATTTCCTCCTATACAGATAGATGTCTTTTTTAAGTCTAAATCAAACACGGTTTGTGCTAGCTCCTTGAAACTTGACAAAATAAAGTAGTTCTAAGTTCTGTCTTTGTGGTTTGTTTCCTCTTGAAATAGGCACAAGCAAAGACTGCGTAAAACACATTCATTGTAAAGGTGTGCCAAGCTTCCTAAAAACTACTTGTTTTCTGAATACTCGGCAAATTTTTTTTCATCCGACCTCGATGATCTCTGTGGTAATGATAACTTCACTAAGTCCACTTAGCTGCCCAATATTCACTCTTCTAGGATGAAGTGTTCGTTACCAATAACAGTTTGAGTTTTTAGGTTTCACTTTATTTCCTCCTATATAGATAGATGTGTTTGGAAGTCTAAATCAAACACGGTTTGTGCTAGCTCCTTGAAACTTGACAAAATAAAGTAGTTCTAAGTTCTGTCTTTGTGGTTTGTTTCCTCTTGAAATAGCCACAAGCAAAGACTGCGTAAAACACCTTCGTTGGAAAGGTGTTCCAAGCTGCCAAAATACTACTGGTTTTCTGAATACTCGGCAATTTTTTTTTCATCCGAACTTGATGATCTCTGTGGTAATGATCAGTTCACTAAGTCCACTTAGCTGCCCAATTTTCACTCTTCTAGGATGAATCGTTCGTTACCAGTAACAGTTTGAATTTTTAGGTTTCACTCTATTTCCTCCTATACAAATAGATGTCTTTTTTAAGTCTAAATCAAACAGGGTTTGTGCTAGCTCCTTGAAACTTGACAAAATAAAGTAGTTCTAAGTTCTGTCTTTGTGGTTTGTTTCCTGTTGAAATAGGCACAAGCAAAGACTGCGTAAAACACATTCATTGGAAGGTGTGCCAAGCTTCCAAAAAACTACTGGTTTTCTGAATACTCGGCAAATTTTTTTTCATCCGACCTTGATGATCTCTGTGGTAATGATCACTTCACTAAGTCCACTTAGGTGCCCAATTTTCACTCTTCTAGGATGAAGCGTTCGTTACCAGTAACAGTTTGAATATTTAGGTTTCACTCTATTTCCTCCTATACAGATAGATTTCTTTTTTAAGTCTAAATCAAACACGGTTTGTGCTAGCTCCTTGAAACTTGACAAAATAAACTAGTTCTAAGTTCTGTCTTTGTGGTTTGTTTCCTCTTGAAATAGCCACAAGGAAAGAATGCGTAAAACACATTCATTGCAAAGGTGTGCCAAGCTTCCAAAAAACTACTGGTTTTCTGAATACTCGGCAAATTTTTTTTCATCCGACCTTGATGATCTCTGTGATAATGATCACTTCACTAAGTCCACTTAGCTGCCCAATATTCACTCTTCTAGGATGAAGTGTTCGTTACCAGTAACAGTTTGAGTTTTTAGGTTTCACTCTATTTCCTCCTATATAGATAGATGTGTTTGGAAGTCTAAATCAAACACGGTTTGTGCTAGCTCCTTGAAACTTGACAAAATAAAGTAGTTCTAAGTTCTGTCTTTGTGGTTTGTTTCCTCTTGAAATAGCCACAAGCAAAGACTGCGTAAAACACCTTCATTTGAAAGGTGTTCCAAGCTTCCAAAATACTACTGGTTTTCTGAATACTCGGCAAATTTTTTTTCATCCGACCTTGATGATCTCTGTGGTAATGATCAGTTCACTAAGTCCACTTAGCTGCCCAATTTTCACTCTTCTAGGATGAAGCGTTCGTTACCAGTAACAGTTTGAATTTTTAGGTTTCACTCTATTTCCTCCTATACAGATAGATGTCTTTTTAAGTCTAAATCAAACACGGTTTGTGCTAGCTCCTTGAAACTTAACAAAATAAAGTAGTTCTAAGTTCTGTCTTTGTGGTTTGTTTCCTCTTGAAATAGCCACAAGCAAAGACTGCGTAAAACACATTCATTGCAAAGGTGTGCCAAGCTTCCAAAAAACTACTGGTTTTCTGAATACTCGGCAAATTTTTTTCATCCGACCTTGATGATCTCTGTGGTAATGATCACTTCACTAAGTCCACTTAGCTGCCCAATATTCACTCTTCTAGGATGAAGCGTTCGTTACCAGTAACAGTTTGAGTTTTTAGGTTTCACTCTATTTCCTCCTATATAGATAGATGTGTTTGGAAGTCTAAATCAAACACGGGTTGTGCTAGCTCTTGAAACTTGACAAAATAAAGTAGTTCTAAGTTCTGTCTTTGTGGTTTGTTTCCTCTTGAAATAGGCACAATCAAAGACTGCGTAAAACACATTCATTGGAAAGGTGCGCCAAGCTTCCAAAAACTACTGGTTTTCTGAATACTCGGCAAATTTTTTTTCATCCGACCTTGATGATCTCTGTGATAATGATAACTTCACTAAGTCCACTTAGCTGCCCAATATTCACTCTTCTAGGATGAAGTGTTCGTTACCAGTAACAGTTTGAGTTTTTAGGTTTCACTCTATTTCCTCCTATATAGATAGATGTGTTTGGAAGTCTAAATCAAACACGGTTTGTGTCTTGCTCCTTGAAACTTGACAAAATAAAGTAGTTCTAAGTTCTGTCTTTGTGGTTTGGTTTCCTCTTGAAATAGCCAGAAGCAAAGACTGGGTAAAACACCTTCATTGGAAAGGTGTTCCAAGCTTCCAAAATACTACTGGTTTTCTGAATACTCGGCAAATTTTTTTTCATCCGACCTTGATGATCTCTGTGGTAATGATCAGTTCACTAAGTCCACTTAGCTGCCCAATTTTCACTCTTCTAGGATGAAGCGTTCGTTACCAGTAACAGTTTGAATTTTTAGGTTTCACTCTATTTCCTCTATACAGATAGATGTGTTTTTTAAGTCTAAATCAAACACGGTTTGTGCTAGCTCCTTGAAACTTGACAAAATAAAGTAGTTCTAAGTTCTGTCTTTGTGGTTTGTTCCTCTTGAAATAGGCACAAGGAAAGACTGCGTAAAACACATTCATTGGAAAGGTGTGCCAAGCTTCCAAAAACCTACTGGTTTTCTGAATACTCGGCAAATTTTTTTTCATCCGACCTTGATGATCTCTGTGATAATGATCACTTCACTAAGTCCACTTAGCTGCACAATATTCACTATTCTAGGATGAAGTGTTCGTTACCAGTAACAGTTTGAGTTTTTAGGTTTCACTGTATTTCCTCCTATATAGATAGATGTGTTTGGAAATCTAAATCAAACACGGTTTGTGCTCGCTCCTTGAAACTTGACAAAATAAAGTAGTTCTAAGTTCTGTCTTTGTGGTTTGTTTTCTCTTGAAATAGCCACAAGCCAAGTGACTGCGTAAAACACCTTCATTGGAAAGGTGTTCCAGCTTCCCAAAATACTACCTGTTTTCTGAATACTCGGCAAATTTTTTTTCATCCGACCTTGATGATCTCTGTGGTAATGATCAGTTCAATAAGTCCACTTAGCTGCCCAATTTTCACTCTTCTAGGATGAAGCGTTCGTTACCAGTAACAGTTTGAATTTTTAGGTTTCACTCTATTTCTTTCTATACAGATAGATGTCTTTTTTAAGTCTAAATCAAACACGGTTTGTGCTAGCTCCTTGAAACTTGACAAAATAAAGTAGTTCTAAGTTCTGTCTTTGTGGTTTGTTTCCTCTTGAAATAGGCACAAGGAAAGACTGCGTAAAACACATTCATTGCGAAGGTATGCCAAGCTTCCAAAAAACTACTGGTTTTCTGATACTCGGCAAATTTTTTTTCATCCGACCTTGATGATCTCTGTGGTAATGATCACTTCACTAAGTCCACTTAGCTGCCCAATATTCACTCTTCTAGGATGAAGTGTTCGTTACCAGTAACAGTTTGAGTTTTTAGGTTTCACTCTATTTCCTCCTATATAGATAGATGTGTTTGGAAGTCTAAATCAACACGGGTTGTTGCTAGCTCCTTGAAACTTGACAAAATAAAGTAGTTCTAAGTTCTGTCTTTGTGGTTTGTTTCCTCTTGAAATAGGCACAATCAGAGACTGCGTAAAACACATTCATTGGAAAGGTGTGCCAAGATTCCAAAAAACTACTGGTTTTCTGAATACTCGGCAAATTTTTTTTCATCCGACCTTGATGATCTTGTGATAATGATCACTTCACTAAGTCCACTTAGCTGCCCAATATTCACTATTCTAGGATGAAGTGTTCGTTACCAGTAACAGTTTGAGTTTTTAGGTTTCACTCTATTTCCTCCTATATAGATAGATGTGTTTGGAAGTCTAAATCAAACACGGTTTGTGCTAGCTCCTTGAAACTTGACAAAATAAAGTAGTTCTAAGTTCTGTCTTTGTGGTTTGTTTCCTCTTGAAATAGCCACAAGCAAAGACTGCGTAAAACACCTTCATTGGAAAGGTGTGCCAAGCTTCCAAAATCCTACTGGTTTTCTGAATACTCGGCAAATTTTTTTTCATCCGACCTTGATGATCTCTGTGGTAATGATCAGTTCACTAAGTCCACTTAGCTGCCCAATTTTCACTCTTGTAGGATGAAGCGTTCGTTACCAGTAACAGTTTGAATTTTTAGGTTTCACTCTATTTCCTCCTATACAGATAGATGTGTTTTTTAAGTCTAAATCAAACACGGTTTGTGCTAGCTCCTTGAAACTTGACAAAATAAAGTAGTTCTAAGTTCTGTCTTTGTGGTTTGTTTCCTCTTGAAATAGCCACAAGCAAAGACTGCGTAAAACACCTTCATTTGAAAGGTGTTCCAAGCTTCCAAAATACTACTGGTTTTCTGAATACTCGGCAAATTTTTTTTCATCCGACCTTGATGATCTCTGTGGTAATGATCAGTTCACTAAGTCCAGTTAGCTGCCCAATTTTCACTCTTCTAGGATGAAGCGTTCGTTACCAGTAACAGTTTGAATTTTTAGGTTTCACTCTATTTCCTCCTATACAGATAGATGTCTTTTTAAGTCTAAATCAAACACGGTTTGTGCTAGCTCCTTGAAACTTAACAAAATAAAGTAGTTCTAAGTTCTGTCTTTGTGGTTTGTTTCCTCTTGAAATAGCCACAAGCAAAGACTGCGTAAAACACATTCATTGCAAAGGTGTGCCAAGCTTCCAAAAAACTACTGGTTTTCTGAATACTCGGCAATTTTTTTCATCCGACCTTGATGATCTCTGTGGTAATGATCACTTCACTAAGTCCACTTAGCTGCCCAATATTCACTCTTCTAGGATGAAGCGTTCGTTACCAGTAACAGTTTGAGTTTTTAGGTTTCACTCTATTTCCTCCTATATAGATAGATGTGTTTTGGAAGTCTAAATCAAACACGGGTTGTGCTAGCTCTTGAAACTTGACAAAATAAAGTAGTTCTAAGTTCTGTCTTTGTGGTTTGTTTCCTCTTGAAATAGGCACAATCAAAGACTGCGTAAAACACATTCATTGGAAAGGTGCGCCAAGCTTCCAAAAAACTACTGGTTTTCTGAATACTCGGCAAATTTTTTTTTCATCCGACCTTGATGATCTCTGTGATAATGATAACTTCACTAAGTCCACTTAGCTGCCCAATATTCACTCTTCTAGGATGAAGTGTTCGTTACCAGTAACAGTTTGAGTTTTTAGGTTTCACTCTATTTCCTCCTATATAGATAGATGTGTTTGGAAGTCTAAATCAAACACGGTTTGTGCTAGCTCCTTGAAACTTGACAAAATAAAGTAGTTCTAAGTTCTGTCTTTGTGGTTTGTTTCCTCTTGAAATAGCCAGAAGCAAAGACTGCGTAAAACACCTTCATTGGAAAGGTGTTCCAAGCTTCCAAAATACTACTGGTTTTCTGAATACTCGGCAAATTTTTTTTCATCCGACCTTGATGATCTCTGTGGTAATGATCAGTTCACTAAGTCCACTTAGCTGCCCAATTTTCACTCTTCTAGGATGAAGCGTTCGTTACCAGTAACAGTTTGAATTTTTAGGTTTCACTCTATTTCCTCTATACAGATAGATGGGTTTTTTAAGTCTAAATCAAACACGGTTTGTGCTAGCTCCTTGAAACTTGACAAAATAAAGTAGTTCTAAGTTCTGTCTTTGTGGTTTGTTTCCTCTTGAAATAGGCACAAGGAAAGACTGCGTAAAACACATTCATTGGAAAGGTGTGCCAAGCTTCCAAAAACCTACTGGTTTTCTGAATACTCGGCAAGTTTTTTTTCATCCGACCTTGATGATCTCTGTGATAATGATCACTTCACTAAGTCCACTTAGCTGCACAATATTCACTCTTCTAGGATGAAGTGTTCGTTACCAGTAACAGTTTGAGTTTTTAGGTTTCACTGTATTTCCTCCTATATAGATAGATGTGTTTGGAAATCTAAATAAAAAACACGGTTTGTGCTCGCTCCTTGAAACTTGACAAAATAAAGTAGTTCTAAGTTCTGTCTTTGTGGTTTGTTTTCTCTTGAAATAGCCACAAGCAAAGACTGCGTAAAACACCTTCATTGGAAAGGTGTTCCAAGCTTCGAAAATACTACTGGTTTTCTGAATACTCGGCAAATTTTTTTTCATCCGACCTTGATGATCTCTGTGGTAATGATCAGTTCAATAAGTCCACTTAGCTGCCCAATTTTCACTCTTCTAGGATGAAGCGTTCGTTACCAGTAACAGTTTGAATTTTTAGGTTTCACTCTATTTCCTCCTATACAGATAGATGTCTTTTTTAAGTCTAAATCAAACACGGTTTGTGCTAGCTCCTTGAAACTTGACAAAATAAAGTAGTTCTAAGTTCTGTCTTTGTGGTTTGTTTCCTCTTGAAATAGGCACAAGGAAAGACTGCGTAAAACACATTCATTGCAAAGGTGTGCCAAGCTTCCAAAAAACTACTGGTTTTCTGAATACTCGGCAAATTTTTTTTCATCCGACCTTGATGATCTCTGTGGTAATGATCACTTCACTAAGTCCACTTAGCTGCCCAATATTCACTCTTCTAGGATGAAGTGTTCGTTACCAATAACAGTTTGAGTTTTTAGGTTTCACTCTATTTCCTCCTATATAGATAGATGTGTTTGGAAGTCTAAATCAAACACGGTTTGTGCTAGCTCCTTGAAACTTGACAAAATAAAGTAGTTCTAAGTTCTGTCTTTGTTGTTTGTTTCCTCTTGAAATAAGCACAAGCAAAGACTGCATAAAACACATTCATTGGAAGGTGTGCCAAGCTTCCAAAAAACTACTGGTTTTCTGAATACTCGGCAAATTTTTTTTCATCCGACCTTGATGATCTCTGTGTTAATGATCACTTCACTAAGTCCACTTAGCTTCCCAATTTTCACTCTTCTAGGATGAAGCGTTCGTTACCAGTAACAGTTTGAATTTTTAGGTTTCACTCTATTTCCTCCTATACAGATAGATGCGTTTTTTAAGTCTAAATCAAACACGGTTTGTGCTAGCTCCATGAAACTTGACAAAATAAATTAGTTCTAAGTTCTGTCTTTGTGGTTTGTTTCCTCTTGAAATAGCCACAAGCAAAGACTGCGTAAAACACCTTCATTGGAATGGTGTTCCAAGCTTCCAAAATACTACTGTTTTTCTGAATACTCGGCAAATTTTTTTTCATCCGACTTTGATGATCTCTGTGGTAATGATCAGTTCACTAAGTCCACTTAGCTGCCCAATTTTCACTCTTCTAGGATGAAGCGTTCGTTACCAGTAACAGTTTGAGTTTTTAGGTTTCCCTCTATTTCCTCCTATATAGATAGATGTGTTTGGAAGTCTAAATCAAACACGGGTTGTGCTAGCTCCTTGAAACTTGACAAAATAAAGTAGTTCTAAGTTCTGTCTTTGTGGTTTGTTTCCTCTTGAAATAGGCACAATCAAAGACTGCGTAAAACACATTCATTGGAAAGTTGTGCCAAGCTTCCAAAAAACTACTGGTTTTCTGAATACTCGGCAAATTTTTTTTCATCCGACCTTGATGATCTCTGTGATAATGATAACTTCACTAAGTCCACTTAGCTGCCCAATATTCACTCTTCTAGGATGAAGTGTTCGTTACCAGTAACAGTTTGAGTTTTTAGGTTTCACTCTATTTCCTCCTATATAGATAGATGTGTTTGAAAGTCTAAATCAAACACGGTTTGTGCTAGCTCCTTGAATCTTGACAAAATAAAGTAGTTCTAAGTTCTGTCTTTGTGGTTTGTTTCCTCTTGAAATAGCCACAAGCAAAGACTGCGTAAAACACCTTCATTGGAAAGGTGTTCCAAGCTTCCAAAATACTACTGGTTTTCTGAATACTCGGCAAAGTTTTTTTTCATCCGACCTTGATGATCTCTGTGGTAATGATCAGTTCACTAAGTCCATTTAGCTGCCCAATTTTCACTCTTGTAGGATGAAGCGTTCGTTACCAGTAACAGTTTGAATTTTTAGGTTTCACTCTATTTCCTCCTATACAGATAGATGTGTTTTTTAAGTCTAAATCCAACACGGTTTGTGCTAGCTCCTTGAAAATTGACAAAATAAAGTAGTTCTAAGTTCTGTCTTTTTGGTTTGTTTCCTCTTGAAATAGCCAAAAGCAAAGACTGCATAAAACACCTTCATTGGAAAGGTGTTCCAAGCTTCCAAAATACTACTGGTTTTCTGAATACTCGGCAAATTTTTTTTCATCCGACCTTGATGATCTCTGTGGTAATGATCAGTTCAATAAGTCCACTTAGCTGCCCAATTTTCACTCTTCTAGGATGAAGCGTTCGTTACCAGTAACAGTTTGAATTTTTAGGTTTCACTCTATTTCCTCCTATACAGATAGATGTCTTTTTTAAGTCTAAATCAAACACGGTTTGTGCTAGCTCCTTGAAACTTGACAAAATAAAGTAGTTCTAAGTTCGGTCTTTGTGGTTTGTTTCCTCTTGAAATAGGCACAAGCAAAGACTGCGTAAAACACATTCATTGTAAAGGTGTGCCAAGCTTCCTAAAAACTACTTGTTTTCTGAATACTCGGCAAATTTTTTTTCATCCGACCTCGATGATCTCTGTGGTAATGATAACTTCACTAAGTCCACTTAGCTGCCCAATATTCACTCTTCTAGGATGAAGTGTTCGTTACCAATAACAGTTTGAGTTTTTAGGTTTCACTTTATTTCCTCCTATATAGATAGATGTGTTTGGAAGTCTAAATCAAACACGGTTTGTGCTAGCTCCTTGAAACTTGACAAAAAAAAGTAGTTCTAAGTTCTGTCTTTGTGGTTTGTTTCCTCTTGAAATAGCCACAAGCAAAGACTGCGTAAAACACCTTCGTTGGAAAGGTGTTCCAAGCTGCCAAAATACTACTGGTTTTCTGAATACTCGGCAATTTTTTTTTCATCCGACCTTGATGATCTCTGTGGTAATGATCAGTTCACTAAGTCCACTTAGCTGCCCAATTTTCACTCTTCTAGGATGAAGCGTTCGTTACCAGTAACAGTTTGAATTTTTAGGTTTCACTCTATTTCCTCCTATACAAATAGATGTCTTTTTTAAGTCTAAATCAAACAGGGTTTGTGCTAGCTCCTTGAAACTTGACAAAATAAAGTAGTTCTAAGTTCTGTCTTTGTGGTTTGTTTCCTGTTGAAATAGGCACAAGCAAAGACTGCGTAAACACATTCATTGGAAGGTGTGCCAAGCTTCCAAAAAACTACTGGTTTTCTGAATACTCGGCAAATTTTTTTTCATCCGACCTTGATGATCTCTGTGGTAATGATCACTTCACTAAGTCCACTTAGGTGCCCAATTTTCACTCTTCTAGGATGAAGCGTTCGTTACCAGTAACAGTTTGAATATTTAGGTTTCACTCTATTTCCTCCTATACAGATAGATTTCTTTTTTAAGTCTAAATCAAACACGGTTTGTGCTAGCTCCTTGAAACTTGACAAAATAAACTAGTTCTAAGTTCTGTCTTTGTGGTTTGTTTCCTCTTGAAATAGCCACAAGGAAAGAATGCGTAAAACACATTCATTGCAAAGGTGTGCCAAGCTTCCAAAAAACTACTGGTTTTCTGAATACTCGGCAAATTGTTTTTTCATCCGACCTTGATGATCTCTGTGATAATGATCACTTCACTAAGTCCACTTAGCTGCCCAATATTCACTCTTCTAGGATGAAGTGTTCGTTACCAGTAACAGTTTGAGTTTTTAGGTTTCACTCTATTTCCTCCTATATAGATAGATGTGTTTGGAAGTCTAAATCAAACACGGTTTGTGCTAGCTCCTTGAAACTTGACAAAATAAAGTAGTTCTAAGTTCTGTCTTTGTGGTTTGTTTCCTCTTGAAATAGCCACAAGCAAAGACTGCGTAAAACACCTTCATTGGAAAGGTGTTCCAATCTTCCAAAATACTACAGGTTTTCTGAATACTCGGCAAATTTTTTTTCATCCGACCTTGATGATCTCTGTGGTAATGATCAGTTCACTAAGTCCACTTAGCTGCCCAATTTTCACTCTTCTAGGATGAAGCGTTCGTTACCAATAACAGTTTTAATTTTTAGGTTTCACTCTATTTCCTCCTATACAGATAGATGTGTTTTTTAAGTCTAAATCAAACACGGTTTGTGCTAGCTCCTTGAAACTTGACAAAATAAAGTAGTTCTAAGTTCTGTCTTTGTGGTTTGTTTCCTCTTGAAATAGCCACAAGCAAAGACTGCGTAAAACACCTTCATTTGAAAGGTGTTCCAAGCTTCCAAAATACTACTGGTTTTCTGAATACTCGGCAAATTTTTTTTCATCCGACCTTGATGATCTCTGTGGTAATGATCAGTTCACTAAGTCCACTTAGCTGCCCAATTTTCACTCTTCTAGGATGAAGCGTTCGTTACCAGTAACAGTTTGAATTTTTAGGTTTCACTCTATTTCCTCCTATACAGATAGATGTCTTTTTAAGTCTAAATCAAACACGGTTTGTGCTAGCTCCTTGAAACTTGACAAAATAAAGTAGTTCTAAGTTCTGTCTTTGTGGTTTGTTTCCTCTTGAAATAGCCACAAGCAAAGACTGCGTAAAACACATTCATTGCAAAGGTGTGCCAAGCTTCCAAAAAACTACTGGTTTTCTGAATACTCGGCAAATTTTTTTCATCCGACCTTGATGATCTCTGTGGTAATGATCACTTCACTAAGTCCACTTAGCTGCCCAATATTCACTCTTCTAGGATGAAGCGTTCGTTACCAGTAACAGTTTGAGTTTTTAGGTTTCACTCTATTTCCTCCTATATAGATAGATGTGTTTGGAAGTCTAAATCAAACACGGGTTGTGCTAGCTCCTTGAAACTTGACAAAATAAAGTAGTTCTAAGTTCTGTCTTTGTGGTTTGTTTCCTCTTGAAATAGGCACAATCAAAGACTGCGTAAAACACATTCATTGGAAAGGTGCGCCAAGCTTCCAAAAAACTACTGGTTTTCTGAATACTCGGCAAATTTTTTTTCATCCGACCTTGATGATCTCTGTGATAATGATAACTTCACTAAGTCCACTTAGCTGCCCAATATTCACTCTTCTAGGATGAAGTGTTCGTTACCAGTAACAGTTTGAGTTTTTAGGTTTCACTCTATTTCCTCCTATATAGATAGATGTGTTTGGAAGTCTAAATCAAACACGGTTTGTGCTAGCTCCTTGAAACTTGACAAAATAAAGTAGTTCTAAGTTCTGTCTTTGTGGTTTGTTTCCTCTTGAAATAGCCACAAGCAAAGACTGCGTAAAACACCTTCATTGGAAAGGTGTTCCAAGCTTCCAAAATACTACTGGTTTTCTGAATACTCGGCAAATTTTTTTTCATCCGACCTTGATGATCTCTGTGGTAATGATCAGTTGACTAAGTCCACTTAGCTGCCCAATTTTCACTCTTCTAGGATGAAGCGTTCGTTACCAGTAACAGTTTGAATTTTTAGGTTTCACTCTATTTCCTCTATACAGATAGATGTGTTTTTTAAGTCTAAATCAAACACGGTTTGTGCTAGCTCCTTGAAACTTGACAAAATAAAGTAGTTCTAAGTTCTGTCTTTGTGGTTTGTTTCCTCTTGAAATAGGCACAAGGAAAGACTGCGTAAAACACATTCATTGGAAAGGTGTGCCAAGCTTCCAAAAACCTACTGGTTTTCTGAATACTCGGCAAATTTTTTTTCATCCGACCTTGATGATCTCTGTGATAATGATCACTTCACTAAGTCCACTTAGCTGCACAATATTCACTATTCTAGGATGAAGTGTTCGTTACCAGTAACAGTTTGAGTTTTTAGGTTTCACTGTATTTCCTCCTATATAGATAGATGTGTTTGGAAATCTAAATCAAACACGGTTTATGCTCGCTCCTTGAAACTTGACAAAATAAAGTAGTTCTAAGTTCTGTCTTTGTGGTTTGTTTTCTCTTGAAAATAGCCACAAGCAATGACTGCGTAAAACACCTTCATTGGAAAGGTGTTCCAAGCTTCCAAAATACTACCTGTTTTCTGAATACTCGGCAAATTTTTTTTCATCCGACCTTGATGATCTCTGTGGTAATGATCAGTTCAATAAGTCCACTTAGCTGCCCAATTTTCACTCTTCTAGGATGAAGCGTTCGTTACCAGTAACAGTTTGAATTTTTAGGTTTCACTCTATTTCTTTCTATACAGATAGATGTCTTTTTTAAGTCTAAATCAAACACGGTTTGTGCTAGCTCCTTGAAACTTGACAAAATAAAGTAGTTCTAAGTTCTGTCTTTGTGGTTTGTTTCCTCTTGAAATAGGCACAAGGAAAGACTGCGTAAAACACATTCATTGCGAAGGTATGCCAAGCTTCCAAAAAACTACTGGTTTTCTGAATACTCGGCAAATTTTTTTTCATCCGACCTTGATGATCTCTGTGGTAATGATCACTTCACTAAGTCCACTTAGCTGCCCAATATTCACTCTTCTAGGATGAAGTGTTCGTTACCAGTAACAGTTTGAGTTTTTAGGTTTCACTCTATTTCCTCCTATATAGATAGATGGTTTGGAAGTCTAAATCAACACGGGTTGTGCTAGCTCCTTGAAACTTGACAAAATAAAGTAGTTCTAAGTTCTGTCTTTGTGGTTTGTTTCCTCTTGAAATAGGCACAATCAGAGACTGCGTAAAACACATTCATTGGAAAGGTGTGCCAAGATTCCAAAAAACTACTGGTTTTCTGAATACTCGGCAAATTTTTTTTCATCCCACCTTGATGATCTTGTGATAATGATCACTTCACTAAGTCCACTTAGCTGCCCAATATTCACTATTCTAGGATGAAGTGTTCGTTACCAGTAACAGTTTGAGTTTTTAGGTTTCACTCTATTTCCTCCTATATAGATAGATGTGTTTGGAAGTCTAAATCAAACACGGTTTGTGCTAGCTCCTTGAAACTTGACAAAATAAAGTAGTTCTAAGTTCTGTCTTTGTGGTTTGTTTCCTCTTGAAATAGCCACAAGCAAAGACTGCGTAAAACACCTTCATTGGAAAGGTGTGCCAAGCTTCCAAAAACCTACTGGTTTTCTGAATACTCGGCAAATTTTTTTTCATCCGACCTTGATGATCTCTGTGGTAATGATCAGTTCACTAAGTCCACTTAGCTGCCCAATTTTCACTCTTCTAGGATGAAGCGTTCGTTACCAGTAACAGTTTGAATTTTTAGGTTTCACTCTATTTCCTCCTATACAGATAGATGTGTTTTTTAAGTCTAAGTCAAACACGGTTTGTGCTAGCTCCTTGAAACTTGACAAAATAAAGTAGTTCTAAGTTCTGTCTTTGTGGTTTGTTTCCTCTTGAAATAGCCACAAGCAAAGACTGCGTAAAACACCTTCATTTGAAAGGTGTTCCAAGCTTCCAAAATACTACTGGTTTTCTGAATACTCGGCAAATTTTTTTTCATCCGACCTTGATGATCTCTGTGGTAATGATCAGTTCACTAAGTCCAGTTAGCTGCCCAATTTTCACTCTTCTAGGATGAAGCGTTCGTTACCAGTAACAGTTTGAATTTTTAGGTTTCACTCTATTTCCTCCTATACAGATAGATGTGTTTTTTAAGTCTAAATCAAACACGGTTTGTGCTAGCTCCTTGAAAATTGACAAAATAAAGTAGTTCTAAGTTCTGTCTTTTTGGTTTGTTTAATCTTGAAATAGCCAAAAGCAAAGACTGCATAAAACACCTTCATTGGAAAGGTGTTCCAAGCTTCCAAAATACTACTGGTTTTCTGAATACTCGGCAAATTTTTTTTCATCCGACCTTGATGATCTCTGTGGTAATGATCAGTTCAATAAGTCCACTTAGCTGCCCAATTTTCACTCTTCTAGGATGAAGCGTTCGTTACCAGTAACAGTTTGAATTTTTAGGTTTCACTCTATTTCCTCCTATACAGATAGATGTCTTTTTTAAGTCTAAATCAAACACGGTTTGTGCTAGCTCCTTGAAACTTGACAAAATAAAGTAGTTCTAAGTTCTGTCTTTGTGGTTTGTTTCCTCTTGAAATAGGCACAAGCAAAGACTGCGTAAAACACATTCATTGTAAAGGTGTGCCAAGCTTCCTAAAAACTACTTGTTTTCTGAATACTCGGCAAATTTTTTTTCATCCGACCTCGATGATCTCTGTGGTAATGATAACTTCACTAAGTCCACTTAGCTGCCCAATATTCACTCTTCTAGGATGAAGTGTTCGTTACCAATAACAGTTTGAGTTTTTAGGTTTCACTTTATTTCCTCCTATATAGATAGATGTGTTTGGAAGTCTAAATCAAACACGGTTTGTGCTAGCTCCTTGAAACTTGACAAAATAAAGTAGTTCTAAGTTCTGTCTTTGTGGTTTGTTTCCTCTTGAAATAGCCACAAGCAAAGACTGCGTAAAACACCTTCGTTGGAAAGGTGTTCCAAGCTGCCAAAATACTACTGGTTTTCTGAATACTCGGCAATTTTTTTTTCATCCGACCTTGATGATCTCTGTGGTAATGATCAGTTCACTAAGTCCACTTAGCTGCCCAATTTTCACTCTTCTAGGATGAAGCGTTCATTACCAGTAACAGTTTGAATTTTTAGGTTTCACTCTATTTCCTCCTATACAAATAGATGTCTTTTTTAAGTCTAAATCAAACACGGTTTGTGCTAGCTCCTTGAAACTTGACAAAATAAACTAGTTCTAAGTTCTGTCTTTGTGGTTTGTTTCCTCTTGAAATAGCCACAAGGAAAGAATGCGTAAAACACATTCATTGCAAAGGTGTGCCAAGCTTCCAAAAAACTACTGGTTTTCTGAATACTCGGCAAATTTTTTTTCATCCGACCTTGATGATCTCTGTGATAATGATCACTTCACTAAGTCCACTTAGCTGCCCAATATTCACTCTTCTAGGATGAAGTGTTCGTTACCAGTAACAGTTTGAGTTTTTAGGTTTCACTCTATTTCCTCCTATATAGATAGATGTGTTTGGAAGTCTAAATCAAACACGGTTTGTGCTAGCTCCTTGAAACTTGACAAAATAAAGTAGTTCTAATTTCTGTCTTTGTGGTTTGTTTCCTCTTGAAATAGCCACAAGCAAAGACTGCGTAAAACACCTTCATTGGAAAGGTGTTCCAATCTTCCAAATACTACAGGTTTTCTGAATACTCGGCAAATTTTTTTTCATCCGACCTTGATGATCTCTGTGGTAATGATCAGTTCACTAAGTCCACTTAGCTGCCCAATTTTCACTCTTCTAGGATGAAGCGTTCGTTACCAATAACAGTTTTAATTTTTAGGTTTCACTCTATTTCCTCCTATACAGATAGATGTGTTTTTTAAGTCTAAATCAAACACGGTTTGTGCTAGCTCCTTGAAACTTGACAAAATAAAGTAGTTCTAAGTTCTGTCTTTGTGGTTTGTTTCCTCTTGAAATAGCCACAAGCAAAGACTGCGTAAAACACCTTCATTTGAAAGGTGTTCCAAGCTTCCAAAATACTACTGGTTTTCTGAATACTCGGCAAATTTTTTTTCATCCGACCTTGATGATCTCTGTGGTAATGATCAGTTCACTAAGTCCACTTAGCTGCCCAATTTTCACTCTTCTAGGATGAAGCGTTCGTTACCAGTAACAGTTTGAATTTTTAGGTTTCACTCTATTTCCTCCTATACAGATAGATGTCTTTTTAAGTCTAAATCAAACACGGTTTGTGCTAGCTCCTTGAAACTTAACAAAATAAAGTAGTTCTAAGTTCTGTCTTTGTGGTTTGTTTCCTCTTGAAATAGCCACAAGCAAAGACTGCGTAAAACACATTCATTGCAAAGGTGTGCCAAGCTTCCAAAAAACTACTGGTTTTCTGAATACTCGGCAAATTTTTTTCATCCGACCTTGATGATCTCTGTGGTAATGATCACTTCACTAAGTCCACTTAGCTGCCCAATATTCACTCTTCTAGGATGAAGCGTTCGTTACCAGTAACAGTTTGAGTTTTTAGGTTTCACTCTATTTCCTCCTATATAGATAGATGTGTTTGGAAGTCTAAATCAAACACGGGTTGTGCTAGCTCCTTGAAACTTGACAAAATAAAGTAGTTCTAAGTTCTGTCTTTGTGGTTTGTTTCCTCTTGAAATAGGCACAATCAAAGACTGCGTAAAACACATTCATTGGAAAGGTGCGCCAAGCTTCCAAAAAACTACTGGTTTTCTGAATACTCGGCAAATTTTTTTTCATCCGACCTTGATGATCTCTGTGATAATGATAACTTCACTAAGTCCACTTAGCTGCCCAATATTCACTCTTCTAGGATGAAGTGTTCGTTACCAGTAACAGTTTGAGTTTTTAGGTTTCACTCTATTTCCTCCTATATAGATAGATGTGTTTGGAAGTCTAAATCAAACACGGTTTG
>NW_027517268.1:0-46119 GCF_048772815.1 Callospermophilus lateralis
AAACTGCTACTGTATACGGAACGCTTAAAACTAGAAGAACAAAATTTGGTGCGCCAAGTGGGATTTGTGTACCGATGATTACCACCAAGTATCATCAAATTGGGTGAAAAAATATTTGCTGGTATTTCCGAAACTCGTTATTTTTTGGAAGCTTGGCAAAACCTCTCAATGAAAGTGCTTTTCCACAGTCCTTGCCTAGGGCTACTTGAAGAGGAAAAGAACCATAGAAAAAAAACTGAGAACTCCTTTATTTTGTCATGTTTCAAAGAGCTACTACAAACCATGTTGGATTTAGAGTTCCAAATTCATCTATCTATATAGGAGAGATCAGAGGGAAACCTAAAAATATAAACTGCTACTGTAAACGAACGCATAAAACTAGAAGACAAAATTTGGTGCGCCAAGTGGGATTTGTGTACCGATCATTACCACCAAGTATCACCAAATTGGGTGAAAAAATACTTGCTGGTATTTCGGAAACTCGTAATTTCTTGGATTCTTGGCCAACCCTTTCAATGAAAGTGCTTTTCCGCAGTCTCTGCTTAGGGCTACTTGAAGAGGAAACAAATCATAAAGACAAAACTGAGAACTCCTTTATTTTGTCAAATTTCAAAGATCTACTACAATCCATGTTGGATTTAGAGTTCCAAATTCATCTATCTATATAAGAGAGAACAGATTGAAACCTACATATAAAAACTGCTACTGTAGACGAACGCTTAAACCTAGAAGAACAAAATTTGGTGGGCCAAGTGGGATTTGTGGACTGATCATTACCACCAATATCATCAAGATTGGGTGAAAAAATATTTGCTGGTATTTCGGAAACTCGTTATTTCTTAGAAGCTTGGCAACCCCTCTCAATGAAAGTGCTTTTCCACAGTCTGTGCCTAGGGATACTTGAAGAGGAAACAAACCATAGAGACAAAACTGAGAACTCCTTTATTTGTCAAGTTTCAAAGAGCTACTAAAAACCATGTTGGATTTAGAGTTCCAAATTCAGCTATCTATACAGGAGAGAACAGAGTGAAACCAAAAATAAAAACTGCTACTGTAAACGAACGGTTAAACCTAGAAGAACAAAATTTGGTGAGCCAAGTGGGATTTGTGGACTGATCATTACCACCAAGTATCATCAAGATTGGGTGAAAAAATATTTGCTGATATTTCAGAAATTCGTTATTTCTTAGAAGCTTGGCAAACCCTCTCAATGAAAGTGCTTTTCCACAGTCTGTGCCTAAGGCTATTTGAAGAAGAAACGAACCATAGAGACAAAACTGAGAACTCCTTTATTTTGTCAAGTTTCAAAGAGCTACTACAAACCATGTTTTATTTAGAGTTCCAAATTCAACTATCTATATAGGAGAGAACAGAGGGAAACCTAAAAATATAAACTGCTGTTGTAAACGAACGCTTAAAAGTAGAAGAACAAAATTTGTGAGCCAAGTGGGATTTGTTGACCGATCATTACCACCACGTATCATCAAGATTGGGTGAAAAATATTTGCTGGTATTTCGGAAACTCTTAATTTCTTGGAAGCTTGGCAACCCTTTCAATGAAACTGCTTTTCCACAGTCTCTACTTACGGCTACTTGAAGAGGATACAAACCATAGAGACAAAACTGAGAACTCCTTTATTTTGTCAAGTTTCAAAGAGCTACTACAAACCATGTTGTATTTAGAATTCCAAATTCATCTATTTATAAAGGAGAGAACAGAATGAAACCCAAAAATAAAAACTGCTACTGTAAACGAAAGCTTCAAACTAGAAGAACAAAATTTGGTGAGCTAAGTGGAATTTGTGTACTTGTCATTACCACCATGTATCATCCAGATTGGGTGAAAAAATATTTGCCGGTATTTTGGAAACTCGTAATTTCTTAGAAGCTTGGCAACCCCTTTCATTGAAAGTGCTTTTCCACAGTCTCTGCTTAGGTCTACTTGAAGAGGAAACAAACCATAGGGACAAAACTGAGAACTCCTTTATTTTGTCAAGTTTCAAAGAGCTACTACAAACCATGTTGGATTTAGAGTTCCAAATTCAGCTGTCTATATAGGAGAGAACAGAGAGAAACCTAAAAATATATACTGCTACTGTAAACGAACGCTTCAACCTAGAAGAACAAAATTTGGTGGGCCAAGTGGGATTTGTGGACTGATCCTTACCACCAATATCATCAAGATTGCGTGAAAAAATATTTGCTGGTATTTTGGAAACTCGTTATTTCTTAGAAGCTTGGCAACCCCTCTCAATGAAAGTGCTTTTCCACAGTCTGTGCTTAGGGATACTTGAAGAGGAAACAAACCATAGAGACAAAACTGAGAACTCCTTTATTTGTCAAGTTTCAAAGAGCTACTACAAACCATGTTGGATTTAGAATTCCAAATTCATCTATCTATAAAGGAGAGAACAGAATGAAACCTAAAAATAAAAACTGCTACTGTAAACGAAAGCTTCAAACTAGAAGCTCAAAATTTGGTGAGCTAAGTGGAATTTGTGTACTTGTCATGACCACCATGTATCATCCAGATTGGGTGAAAAAATATTTGCCGGTATTTTGGAAACTCGTAATTTCTTGGAAGCTTGGCAACCCCTTTCAATGAAAGTGCTTTTCCACAGTCTCTGCTTAGGTCTACTTGAAGAGGAAACAAACCATAGAGACAAAACTGAGAACTCCTTTATTTTGTCAAGTTTCAAAGAGCTACTACAAACCATGTTGGATTTAGAGTTCCAAATTCATCTATCTATATTGGAGAGTACAGAGTGAAACCTAAATATAAAAACTGCTACTCTAGACGAATGCTCCAACCTAGAAGAACACAATTTGGTGAGCCAAGTGGGATTTGTGTACTGATCATTACCACCAAGTATCATCAATATTGGGTGAAAAAATATTTGCTGGTATTTCGGAAACTTGTTATTTCTTAGAAGCTTGGCTACCCCTCTCAATGATAGTGCTTTTCCACAGTCTGTGCATAGGGCTACTTGTAGAGGAAATAAACCATAGAGACAAAACTGAGAACTACATTATTTTGTCAAGGTTCAGAGAGCTACTACAAACCATGTTGGATTTAGAGTTGCAAATTCATCTATCTATATAGAAGAGAACAGAGTAAAACCTACATATAAAAAATACTACTGTAGATGAACGCTTCAACCTAGAAGAACACAATTTGGTCAGCCAAGTGGGTTTTTTGTACTGATCATTACCAACACGTATCATCAAGATTGGGTGAAAATATATGTGCTGGTATTTCGGAAAATCGTAATTTCTGGGAAGCTTGACAACCCCTCTCAATAAAAGTGCTTTTCCACAGTCTATGCCTAGGGCTACTTGAAGAGGAAACAAACCATAGAGGCAAAACTGAGAACTCCTTTATTTTGTCAAGTTTCAAAGAGCTACTACAAACCATGTTGGATTTAGAGTTCCAAATTCAGCTGTCTATATAGGAGAGAACAGAGGGAAACCTAAAAATATAAACTGCTACTGTAAACGAACGCTTCAACCTAGAAGAACACAATTTGGTGAGCCAAGTGAAATTTGTGTCCTGATCATTACCACCACGTATCATTAAGATTGGGTGAAAAAACTTTTGCTGGTATTTCGAAAACTCATTATTTCTTAGAAGATTGGCAACCACTATAAATGAAAGTGCTTTTCCACTGTCTGTGCCTAGGGCTACTTAAAGAGGAAACAAACCTTAGAGACAAAACTGAGAACTCCTTTATTCTGTCAAGTTTCAAAGAGCTACTACAAACCATGTTGGATTTAGAGTTCCAAATTCATCTATCTATATAAGAGAGAACAGAGTGAAACCTAAAAATAAAAACTGCTACTGTAAACGAACACTTCAAACTAGAAGAACAAAATTTGGTTAGCCAAGTGGGATTTGTGTACTTGTCATTACCACCTAGTATCATCAAGACTGGGTGAAAAAATATTTGCTGGTATTTCGGAAACACTTAATTTCTTGGAAGCTTGGCAACCCCTTTCAATGAAAGTGCTTTTCCACAGACTCTGCTTAGGGCTAATTGAAGAGGAAACAAATCATAGAGACAAAACCGAGAACTCCTTTATTTTGTCAAGTTTCAAAGAGCTAATACAAACCATGTTGGTTTTAGAGTTCCAAATTCATCTATCTATACAGGAGAGAATAGAGGGAAACCTAAAAATATAAACTGCTACTGTAAACGAACGCTTAAAACTAGAAGAACAAAATTTGGTGCGCCAAGTGGGATTTGTGTACCGATGATTACCACCAAGTATCATCAAATTGGGTGAAAAAATATTTGCTGGTATTTCCGAAACTCGTTATTTTTTGGAAGCTTGGCAAAACCTCTCAATGAAAGTGCTTTTCCACAGTCCTTGCCTAGGGCTACTTGAAGAGGAAAAGAACCATAGAAAAAAAACTGAGAACTCCTTTATTTTTTCATGTTTCAAAGAGCTACTACAAACCATGTTGGATTTAGAGTTCCAAATTCATCTATCTATATAGGAGAGACCAGAGGGAAACCTAAAAATATAAACTGCTACTGTAAACGAACGCATAAAACTAGAAGGACAAAATTTGGTGCGCCAAGTGGGATTTGTGTACCGATCATTACCACCAAGTATCACCAAATTGGGTGAAAAAATACTTGCTGGTATTTCGGAAACTCGTAATTTCTTGGATTCTTGGCCAACCCTTTCAATGAAAGTGCTTTTCCGCAGTCTCTGCTTAGGGCTACTTGAAGAGGAAACAAATCATAAAGACAAAACTGAGAACTCCTTTATTTTGTCAAATTTCAAAGAGCTACTACAATCCATGTTGGATTTAGAGTTCCAAATTCATCTATCTATATAAGAGAGAACAGATTGAAACCTACATATAAAAACTGCTACTGTAGACGAACGCTTAAACCTAGAAGAACAAAATTTGGTGGGCCAAGTGGGATTTGTGGACTGATCATTACCACCAATATCATCAAGATTGGGTGAAAAAATATTTGCTGGTATTTCGGAAACTCGTTATTTCTTAGAAGCTTGGCAACCCCTCTCAATGAAAGTGGTTTTCCACAGTCTGTGCCTAGGGATACTTGAAGAGGAAACAAACCATAGAGACAAAACTGAGAACTCCTTTATTTGTCAAGTTTCAAAGAGCTACTAAAAACCATGTTGGATTTAGAGTTCCAAATTCAGCTATCTATACAGGAGAGAACAGAGTGAAACCAAAAATAAAAACTGCTACTGTAAACGAACGGTTAAACCTAGAAGAACAAAATTTGGTGAGCCAAGTGGGATTTGTGGACTGATCATTACCACCAAGTATCATCAAGATTGGGTGAAAAATATTTGCTGATATTTCAGAAATTCGTTATTTCTTAGAAGCTTGGCAAACCCTCTCAATGAAAGTGCTTTTCCACAGTCTGTGCCTAAGGCTATTTGAAGAGGAAACGAACCATAGAGACAAAACTGAGAACTCCTTTATTTTGTCAATTTTCAAAGAGCTACTACAAACCATGTTTGATTTAGAGTTCCAAATTCAACTATCTATATAAAAGAGAACAGAGGGAAACCTAAAAATATAAACTGCTGTTGTAAACGAACGCTTAAAAGTAGAAGAACAAAATTTGTGAGCCAAGTGGGATTTGTTGACCGATTATTACCACCACGTATCATCAAGATTGGGTGAAAAACTATTTGCTGGTATTTCAGAAACTCGTAATTTCTTGGAATCTTGGCAACCCCTTTCAATGAAACTGCTTTTCCACAGTCTCTACTTACGGCTACTTGAAGAGGAAACAAACAATAGAGACAAAACTGAGAACTCCTTTATTTTGTCAAGTTTCAAAGAGCTACTACAAACCATGTTGGATTTAGAATTCCAAATTCATCTATTTATAAAGGAGAGAACAGAATGAAAGCAAAAATAAAAACTGCTACTGTAAACGAAAGCTTCAAACTAGAAGAACAAAATTTGGTGAGCTAAGTGGAATTTGTGTACTTGTCATTACCACCATGTATCATCCAGATTTTGTGAAAAAATATTTGCCGGTGTTTTGGAAACTCGTAATTTCTTGGAAGCTTGGCAACCCCTTTCATTGAAAGTGCTTTTCCACAGTCTCTGCTTAGGTCTACTTGAATAGGAAACAAACCATAGGGACAAAACTGAGAACTCCTTTATTTTGTCAAGTTTCAAAGAGCTACTACAAACCATGTTGGATTTAGAGTTCCAAATTCATCTATCTATATTGGAGAGTACAGAGTGAAACCTAAATATAAAAACTGCTACTCTAGACGAATGCTCCAACCTAGAAGAACACAATTTGGTGAGCCAAGTGGGATTCGTGTACTGATCATTACCACCAAGTATCATCAAGTTTGGGTGAAAAAATATTTGCTAGTATTTCGGAAACTTGTTATTTCTTAGAAGCTTGGCTACCCCTCTCAATGATAGTGCTTTTCCACAGTCTGTGCATAGGGCTACTTGTAGAGGAAATAAACCATAGAGACAAAACTGAGAACTACATTATTTTGTCAAGGTTCAAAGAGCTACTACAAACCATGTTGGATTTAGAGTTGCAAATTCATCTATCTATATAGAAGAGAACAGAGTAAAACCTACATATAAAAAATACTACTGTAGATGAACGCTTCAACCTAGAAGAACACAATTTGGTCAGCCAAGTGAGTTTTTTGTACTGATCATTACCAACACGTATCATCAAGATTGGGTGAAAAAATATGTGCTGGTATTTCGGAAAATCGTAATTTCTGGGAAGCTTGACAACCCCTCTCAATAAAAGTGCTTTTCCACAGTCTATGCCTAGGGCTACTTGAAGAGGAAACAAACCATAGAGGCAAAACTGAGAACTCCTTTATTTTGTCAAGTTTCAAAGAGCTACTACAAACCATGTTGGATTTAGAGTTCCAAATTCAGCTGTCTATATAGGAGAGAACAGAGGGAAACCTAAAAATATAAACTGCTACTGTAAACGAACGCTTCAACCTAGTAGAACACAATTTGGTGAGCCAATTGAAATTTGTGTCCTGATCATTACCACCACGTATCATTAAGATTGGGTGAAAAAACTTTTGCTGGTATTTCGAAAACTCATTATTTCTTAGAAGCTTGGCAACCACTCTCAATGAAAGTGGTTTTCCACTGTCTGTGCCAAGGGCTACTTAAAGAGGAAACAAACCTTAGAGACAAAACTGAGAACTCCTTTATTCTGTCAAGTTTCAAAGAGCTATTACAAACCATGTTGGATTTAGAGTTCCAAATTCATCTATCTATATAAGAGAGAACAGAGTGAAACCTAAAAATAAAAACTGCTACTGTAAACGAACACTTCAACCTAGAAGAACAGAATTTGGTTAGCCAAGTGGGATTTGTGTACTTGTCATTACCACCAAGTATCATGAAGACTGTCTGAAAAAATATTTGCTGGTATTTCGGAAACTCGTTATTTTTGGAAGCTTTGCAAAACCTCTCAATGAAAGTGCTTTTCCACAGTCCTTGCCTAGGGCTACTTGAAGAGGAAAAGAACCATAGAAAAAAAACTGAGAACTCCTTTATTTTGTCAAGTTTCAAAGAGCTACTACAAACCATGTTGGATTTAGAGTTCCAAATTCATCTATCTATATAGGAGAGATCAGAGGGAAACCTAAAAATATAAACTGCTACTGTAAACGAACGCATAAAACTAGAAGACAAAATTTGGTGCGCCAAGTGGGATTTGTGTACCGATCATTACCACCAAGTATCACCAAATTGGGTGAAAAAATACTTGCTGGTATTTCGGAAACTCGTAATTTCTTGGATTCTTGGCCAACCCTTTCAATGAAAGTGCTTTTCCGCAGTCTCTGCTTAGGGCTACTTGAAGAGGAAACAAATCATAAAGACAAAACTGAGAACTCCTTTATTTTGTCAAATTTCAAAGATCTACTACAATCCATGTTGGATTTAGAGTTCCAAATTCATCTATCTATATAAGAGAGAACAGAAACAGATGAAACCTACATATAAAAACTGCTACTGTAGACGAACGCTTAAACCTAGAAGAACAAAATTTGGTGGGCCAAGTGGGATTTGTGGACTGATCATTACCACCAATATCATCAAGATTGGGTGAAAAAATATTTGCTGGTATTTCGGAAACTCGTTATTTCTTAGAAGCTTGGCAACCCCTCTCAATGAAAGTGCTTTTCCACAGTCTGTGCCTAGGGATACTTGAAGAGGAAACAAACCATAGAGACAAAACTGAGAACTCCTTTATTTGTCAAGTTTCAAAGAGCTACTAAAAACCATGTTGGATTTAGAGTTCCAAATTCAGCTATCTATACAGGAGAGAACAGAGTGAAACCAAAAATAAAAACTGCTACTGTAAACGAACGGTTAAACCTAGAAGAACAAAATTTGGTGAGCCAAGTGGGATTTGTGGACTGATCATTACCACCAAGTATCATCAAGATTGGGTGAATAAATATTTGCTGATATTTCAGAAATTCGTTATTTCTTAGAAGCTTGGCAAACCCTCTCAATGAATGAGCTTTTTCCAGTCTGTGCTTAGGGCTATTTGAAGAGGAAACAAAACATAGAGACAAAACTGAGAACTTTTTTATTTTGTCAAGTTTCAAACAGCTACTACAAACCATGTTGGATTTAGAGTTCCAAATTCATCTATCTACATAGGAGAGAACAGAGGGAAACCTAAAAATAAAAACTGCTACTGTAAAAGAACGCTTCAAGATAGAAGAGCAGAATTTGGTGATCAAAGTGGCATTTGTGTACTTGTCATTAACACCAAGTATCATCAAGATTGGGTGAAAAAATATTTCCTGGTATTTCGGAATCCCGTAATTTCTTGGGAGCTTGGCAACCCCTTTCAATGAAACTGCTTTTCCACAGTCTCTACTTACGGCTACTTGAAGAGGAAACAAACCATAGAGACAAAACTGAGAACTCCTTTATTTTGTCAAGTTTCAAAGAGCTACTACAAACCATGTTGTATTTAGAATTCCAAATTCATCTATTTATAAAGGAGAGAACAGAATGAAACCCAAAAATAAAAACTGCTACTGTAAACGAAAGCTTCAAACTAGAAGAACAAAATTTGGTGAGCTAAGTGGAATTTGTGTACTTGTCATTACCACCATGTATCATCCAGATTGGGTGAAAAAATATTTGCCGGTATTTTGGAAACTCGTAATTTCTTAGAAGCTTGGCAACCCCTTTCATTGAAAGTGCTTTTCCACAGTCTCTGCTTAGGTCTACTTGAAGAGGAAACAAACCATAGGGACAAAACTGAGAACTCCTTTATTTTGTCAAGTTTCAAAGAGCTACTACAAACCATGTTGGATTTAGAGTTCCAAATTCAGCTGTCTATATAGGAGAGAACAGAGAGAAACCTAAAAATATATACTGCTACTCTAAACGAACGCTTCAACCTAGAAGAACAAAATTTGGTGGGCCAAGTGGGATTTGTGGACTGATCCTTACCACCAATATCATCAAGATTGCGTGAAAAAATATTTGCTGGTATTTTGGAAACTCGTTATTTCTTAGAAGCTTGGCAACCCCTCTCAATGAAAGTGCTTTTCCACAGTCTGTGCTTAGGGATACTTGAAGAGGAAACAAACCATAGAGACAAAACTGAGAACTCCTTTATTTGTCAAGTTTCAAAGAGCTACTACAAACCATGTTGGATTTAGAATTCCAAATTCATCTATCTATAAAGGAGAGAACAGAATGAAACCTAAAAATAAAAACTGCTACTGTAAACGCAAGCTTCAAACTAGAAGCTCAAAATTTGGTGAGCTAAGTGGAATTTGTGTACTTGTCATGACCACCATGTATCATCCAGATTGGGTGAAAAAATATTTGCCGGTATTTTGGAAACTCGTAATTTCTTGGAAGCTTGGCAACCCCTTTCAATGAAAGTGCTTTTCCACAGTCTCTGCTTAGGTCTACTTGAAGAGGAAACAAACCATAGAGATAAAACTGAGAACTCCTTTATTTTGTCAAGTTTCAAAGAGCTACTACAAACCATGTTGGATTTAGAGTTCCAAATTCATCTATCTATATTGGAGAGTACAGAGTGAAACCTAAATATAAAAACTGCTACTCTAGACGAATGCTCCAACCTAGAAGAACACAATTTGGTGAGCCAAGTGGGATTTGTGTACTGATCATTACCACCAAGTATCATCAATATTGGGTGAAAAAATATTTGCTGGTATTTCGGAAACTTGTTATTTCTTAGAAGCTTGGCTACCCCTCTCAATGATAGTGCTTTTCCACAGTCTGTGCATAGGGCTACTTGTAGAGGAAATAAACCATAGAGACAAAACTGAGAACTACATTATTTTGTCAAGGTTCAAAGAGCTACTACAAACCATGTTGGATTTAGAGTTGCAAATTCATCTATCTATATAGAAGAGAACAGAGTAAAACCTACATATAAAAAATACTACTGTAGATGAACGCTTCAACCTAGAAGAACACAATTTGGTCAGCCAAGTGGGTTTTTTGTACTGATCATTACCAACACGTATCATCAAGATTGGGTGAAAAAATATGTGCTGGTATTTCGGAAAATCGTAATTTCTGGGAAGCTTGACAACCCCTCTCAATAAAAGTGCTTTTCCACAGTCTATGCCTAGGGCTACTTGAAGAGGAAACAAACCATAGAGGCAAAACTGAGAACTCCTTTATTTTGTCAAGTTTCAAAGAGCTACTACAAACCATGTTGGATTTAGAGTTCCAAATTCAGCTGTCTATATAGGAGAGAACAGAGGGAAACCTAAAAATATAAACTGCTACTGTAAACGAACGCTTCAACCTAGAAGAACACAATTTGGTGAGCCAAGTGAAATTTGTGTCCTGATCATTACCACCACGTATCATTAAGATTGGGTGAAAAAACTTTTGCTGGTATTTCGAAAACTCATTATTTCTTAGAAGATTGGCAACCACTATAAATGAAAGTGCTTTTCCACTGTCTGTGCCTAGGGCTACTTAAAGAGGAAACAAACCTTAGAGACAAAACTGAGAACTCCTTTATTCTGTCAAGTTTCAAAGAGCTACTACAAACCATGTTGGATTTAGAGTTCCAAATTCATCTATCTATATAAGAGAGAACAGAGTGAAACCTAAAAATAAAAACTGCTACTGTAAACGAACACTTCAACCTAGAAGAACAAAATTTGGTTAGCCAAGTGGGATTTGTGTACTTGTCATTACCACCAAGTATCATCAAGACTGGGTGAAAAAATATTTGCTGGTATTTCGGAAACACTTAATTTCTTGGAAGCTTGGCAACCCCTTTCAATGAAAGTGCTTTTCCACAGACTCTGCTTAGGGCTAATTGAAGAGGAAACAAATCATAGAGACAAAACCGAGAACTCCTTTATTTTGTCAAGTTTCAAAGAGCTAATACAAACCATGTTGGTTTTAGAGTTCCAAATTCATCTATCTATATAGGAGAGAATAGAGGGAAACCTAAAAATATAAACTGCTACTGTAAACGAACGCTTAAAACTAGAAGAACAAAATTTGGTGCGCCAAGTGGGATTTGTGTACCGATGATTCCCACCAAGTATCATCAAATTGGGTTAAAAAATATTTGCTGGTATTTCCGAAACTCGTTATTTTTTGGAAGCTTGGCAAAACCTCTCAATGAAAGTGCTTTTCCACAGTCCTTGCCTAGGGCTACTTGAAGAGGAAAAGAACCATAGAAAAAAAACTGAGAACTCCTTTATTTTGTCATGTTTCAAAGAGCTACTACAAACCATGTTGGATTTAGAGTTCCAAATTCATCTATCTATATAGGAGAGACCAGAGGGAAACCTAAAAATATAAACTGCTACTGTAAACGAACGCATAAAACTAGAAGGACAAAATTTGGTGCGCCAAGTGGGATTTGTGTACCGATCATTACCACCAAGTATCACCAAATTGGGTGAAAAAATACTTGCTGGTATTTCGGAAACTCGTAATTTCTTGGATTCTTGGCCAACCCTTTCAATGAAAGTGCTTTTCCGCAGTCTCTGCTTAGGGCTACTTGAAGAGGAAACAAATCATAAAGACAAAACTGAGAACTCCTTTATTTTGTCAAATTTCAAAGATCTACTACAATCCATGTTGGATTTAGAGTTCCAAATTCATCTATCTATATAAGAGAGAACAGATTGAAACCTACATATAAAAACTGCTACTGTAGACGAACGCTTAAACCTAGAAGAACAAAATTTGGTGGGCCAAGTGGGATTTGTGGACTGATCATTACCACCAATATCATCAAGATTGGGTGAAAAAATATTTGCTGGTATTTCGGAAACTCGTTATTTCTTAGAAGCTTGGCAACCCCTCTCAATGAAAGTGCTATTCCACAGTCTGTGCCTAGGGATACTTGAAGAGGAAACAAACCATAGAGACAAAACTGAGAACTCCTTTATTTGTCAAGTTTCAAAGAGCTACTAAAAACCATGTTGGATTTAGAGTTCCAAATTCAGCTATCTATACAGGAGAGAACAGAGTGAAACCAAAAATAAAAACTGCTACTGTAAACGAACGGTTAAACCTAGAAGAACAAAATTTGGTGAGCCAAGTGGGATTTGTGGACTGATCATTACCACCAAGTATCATCAAGATTGGGTGAAAAAATATTTGCTGATATTTCAGAAATTCGTTATTTCTTAGAAGCTTGGCAAACCCTCTCAATGAAAGTGCTTTTCCACAGTCTGTGCCTAAGGCTATTTGAAGAGGAAACGAACCATAGAGACAAAACTGAGAACTCCTTTATTTTGTCAAGTTTCAAAGAGCTACTACAAACCATGTTTGATTTAGAGTTCCAAATTCAACTATCTATATAGGAGAGAACAGAGGGAAACCTAAAAATATAAACTGCTGTTGTAAACGAACGCTTAAAAGTAGAAGAACAAAATTTGTGAGCCAAGTGGGATTTGTTGACCGATCATTACCACCACGTATCATCAAGATTGGGTGAAAAACTATTTGCTGGTATTTCAGAAACTCGTAATTTCTTGGAATCTTGGCAACCCCTTTCAATGAAACTGCTTTTCCACAGTCTCTACTTACGGCTACTTGAAGAGGAAACAAACCATAGAGACAAAACTGAGAACTCCTTTATTTTGTCAAGTTTCAAAGAGCTACTACAAACCATGTTGGATTTAGAATTCCAAATTCATCTATTTATAAAGGAGAGAACAGAATGAAACCCAAAAATAAAAACTGCTACTGTAAACGAAAGCTTCAAACTAGAAGAACAAAATTTGGTGAGCTAAGTGGAATTTGTGTACTTGTCATTACCACCATGTATCATCCAGATTTTGTGAAAAAATATTTGCCGGTATTTTTGAAACTCGTAATTTCTTGGAAGCTTGGCAACCCCTTTCATTGAAAGTGCTTTTCCACAGTCTCTGCTTAGGTCTACTTGAAGAGGAAACAAACCATAGGGACAAAACTGAGAACTCCTTTATTTTGTCAAGTTTCAAAGAGCTACTACAAACCATGTTGGATTTAGAGTTCCAAATTCATCTATCTATATTGGAGAGTACAGAGTGAAACCTAAATATAAAAACTGCTACTCTAGACGAATGCTCCAACCTAGAAGAACACAATTTGGTGAGCCAAGTGGGATTTGTGTACTGATCATTACCACCAAGTATCATCAAGATTGGGTGAAAAAATATTTGCTGGTATTTCGGAAACTTGTTATTTCTTAGAAGCTTGGCTACCCCTCTCAATGAAAGTGCTTTTCTACAGTCTGTGCATAGGGCTACTTGTAGAGGAAATAAACCATAGAGACGAAACTGAGAACTACATTATTTTGTCAAGGTTCAAAGAGCTACTACAAACCATGTTGGATTTAGAGTTGCAAATTCATCTATCTATATAGAAGAGAACAGAGTAAAACCCACATATAAAAAATACTACTGTAGATGAACGCTTCAACCTAGAAGAACACAATTTGGTCAGCCAAGTCGGTTTTGTGTACTGAACATTACCAACACGTATCATCAAGATTGGGTGAAAAAATATGTGCTGGTATTTCGGAAAATCGTAATTTCTGGGAAGCTTGACAACCCCTCTCAATAAAAGTGCTTTTCCACAGTCTATGCCTAGGGCTACTTGAAGAGGAAACAAGCCATAGAGACAAAACTGAGAACTCCTTTATTTTGTCAAGTTTCAAAGAGCTACTACAAACCATGTTGGATTTAGAGTTCCAAATTCAGCTGTCTATATAGGAGAGAACAGAGGGAAACCTAAAAATGTAAACTGCTACTGTAAACGAACGCTTCAACCTAGAAGAACACAATTTGGTGAGCCAAGTGAAATTTGTGTCATGATCATTACCACCACGTATCATTAAGATTGGGTGAAAAAACATTTGCTGGTATTTCGAAAACTCATTATTTCTTAGAAGCTTGGCAACCACTCTCAATGAAAGTGCTTTTCCACTGTCTGTGCCTAGGGCTACTTAAAGAGGAAACAAACCTTAGAGAAAAAACTGAGAACTACTTTATTCTGTCAAGTTTCAAAGAGCTACTACAAACCATGTTGGATTTAGAGTTCCAAATTCATCTATCTATATAAGAGAGAACAGAGTGAAACCTAAAAATACAAACTGCTACTGTAAACGAACGCTTCAACCTAGAAGAACAAAATTTGGTTAGCCAAGTGGGATTTGTGTACTTGCCATTACCACCAAGTATCATCAAGATTGGGTGAAAAAATATTTCCTGGTATTTCGGAAACTCGTTATTTTTTGGAAGCTTGTCAAAACCTCTCAATGAAAGCGCTTTTCCACAGTCAGTGCATAGGGCTACTTGAAGAGGAAAGAAACCATAGAGACAAAACTGAGAACTCCTTTGTTTTGTCAAGTTTCAAAGAGCTACTACAAACCATGTTGGATTTAGAGTTCCAAATTCATCTATCTATATACGAGAGAACAGAGGGAAACCTAAATATAAAAACTGCTACTGCAGACGACCGCTTCAACCTAGAAGAAGAAAATTTGGTGAGCCAAGTGGGATTTGTGTACTGATCATTACCACCAAGTATCATCGAGATTGGGTGAAAAAATATTTGCTGCTATTTCGGAAATTTGTAATTTCTTGGAAGCTTGGCAACTCCTATCAATGAATGCACTTTCTCACAGTCTCTGCTTTGGGCTTTTTGAAGAGGAAACAAACCATAGAGACAAAACTGAGAACTACTTTTTTTTGTCAAGTTTCAAACAGCTACTACAATCCATGTTGGATTTAGAGTTCCAAATTCATCTATCTATATAGGGGAGAACAGAGGGAAATCTAAATATAAATACTGCTACTGCAGACGAACGCTTCAACCTAGAAAAACAAAATTTGGTGAGCCAAGTGGGATTTGTGTACTGATCATTACCAGAAAGTATCATCGAGATTGGGTGAAAAAATATTTGCTGGTATTTTGGAAACTCGTTATTTCTTAGTAGCTTGCCAGCCCCTCTCAATGAAAGTGCTTTTCCACACTCTGTACTAGGGCTACTTGAAGTAGAAACAAACCACAGAGACAAAACTGAGAACAACTTTATTTTGTCAATTTTCAAATAGCTAATACAAAACCATGTTGGATTTAGAGTTCCAAATTCATCTATCTATATAGGGGAGAACAGAGGGAAACCTAAAAAAAAAAAAAAACTGCTAATGTAGACGAACGCTTCAACCTAGAAGAACAAAATTTGGTGAGCCAAGTGGTATTTGTGTACTGATCATTATGGGAAGTATCATCAAGAATGGGTGAAAAAATATTTGCTGGTATTTTCGAAATTCGTAATTTCTTGGAAGCTTGGCAACCCCTATCAGTGAATGCGCTTTTCCACAGTCTCTGCTTTGGGCTTCTTGAAGAGGAAACAAACCATAGAGACAAAACTGAGAACTACTTTTTTTTCTCAAGTTTCAAAGAGCTACTACAAACCATGTTGGATTTAGAGTTCCAAATTCATCTATCTCTATAGGAGAGAACAGAGGGAAACCTAAATACAAAAACTGCTACTGTAGAAGAACGATTCAACCTAGAAGAACAAAATTTGGTGAGCCAAGTGGGATTTGTATACTGATCATTACCACCATGTATCATCAAGATTGGGTGAAAAAATATTTGCGAGTATTTCGGAAACTCTTTATTTCTTAGAAGCTTGGCAACCCCTCTCAATGCAATTGCTTTTCCACAGTCTTTGCGTAGGGCTACTTGAAGAGGAAACAAACCATAGAGACAAAACTGAGAACTCCTTTATTTTGTCAAGTTTCCAAGAGCTACTACAAACCATGTTGGATTTAGAGTTCCAAATTCATCTATCTATATAGGAGAGAACAGAGTGAAACCTAAAAAAAAAAAAAAAAAAAAAAAAAAAAAAAAAACTGCTAATGTAGACGAACGCTTCAACCTAGAAGATCAAAATTTGGTGAGCCAAGTGGGATTTGTGTACTTGTCATTACCACCACGTATCATCAAGATTGGGTGAATAAATATTTGCTGGTATTTCGGAAATTCATAATTTCTTGGAAGCTTGGCAACCCCTTTCAATGAAAGCGCTTTTCCACAGTCTGTGCATAGGGCTACTTGAAGAGGAAACAAACCATAAAGACAAAACTGAGAACTACTTTTTTTGTCAAGTTTCAAAGACCTACTACAAACCATGTTGGATTTAGAGTTCCAAATACTTCTATCTGTATAGGAGAGAACAGAGTGAAACGTAAATGTAAAAACTGCTACTCTAGACGAACGCTTCAACCTAGAAAAACAAAATTTGGTGAGCCAAGTGGGATTTGTGTACTGATCATTACCACCACGTATCATCAAGATTGGGTGAAAAATATTTGCTGGTATTTCGGAAACTCGTTATTTTTTATAAGTTTTTCAACCCCTCTCAAGGAAAGTGCTTTTCCACAGTCTGTGCCGAGGGCTACTTGAAGAGGAAACCAACCATAGAGAAAAAACTGAGAACTCCTTTATTTTGTCAAGTTTCAAAGAGCTACTACAAACCATGTTGGATTTAGAGTTCCAAATTCATTGATCTATATAGGAGAGAACAAAGTGAAACCTAAAAATATAAACTGCTACTGTAAAAGAACGCTTCAACCTAAAAGAAGAAAATTTGGTGAATCAAGTGGGATTTGTGTACTTGTCATTACCACCACGTATCATCAAGATTGGGGGAAAAAATATTTGCTGGTATTTCGGAAATTCGTAATTTCTTGGAAGCTTGGCAACCCCTTTCATGAAAGTGCTTTTCCACAGTCTCTGCTTACGGCTACTTGAAGAGGAAACAAACCATAGAGACAAAACTGAGAACTCCTTTATTTTGTCAAGTCTCATAAAGCTACTACAAACCATGTTTTGGATTTAGAGTTCCAAATTCATCTATCTATATAGGAGAGAATAGAGTGAACCTAAATATAAAAACTGCTACTGTAGACGAACAGTTCAAACTAGAAGAACAAAATTTGGTCAGCCAAGTAGGATTTGTGTACTTGTCATTACCACCACGTATCACCAACATTGGGTGAAAAAATATTTGCTGGTATTTTGGAAACACGTAATTTCTTGGAAGCTTGGCAACTCCTTTCAATGAAAGTGCTTTTCCACAGTCTCTTCTTAGGTATACTTGAAGAGGAAACAAATCATAGAGACAAAATTGAGAACCCCTTAATTTTGTCAAGTTTCAAAGAGCTACTACAAACCATGTTTTATTTAGAGTTCCAAATTCATCTATCTATATAGGAGAGAACAGAGAGAAACCTAAAAATAAAAACTGCAACTGTAAACGAACGCTTCAACCTAGAAGAACAAAATTTGGTGAGCCAAGTGAAATTTGTGTCCTGATCATTACCACTACGTATCATTAATATTGGGTGAAAAAATATTTGCTGGTATTTCAAAAACTCATTATTTCTTAGAAGATTGGCAACAACTCTCAATGAAAGTTCTTTCCAATGACTGTGCCTAGGGCTACTTAAAGAGGAAACAAAACTTAGAGACAAAACTGAGAACTCCGTTATTCTGTCAAGTTTCAAAGAGCTACTACAAACCATGTTGGATTTAGAGTTCCAAATTCATCTATCTATATAAGAGAGAACAGAGTGAAACCTAAAATAAAAAATGCTAATGTAAATGAACGCTTCAACCTAGAAGAACAAAATTTGGTTAGCAAGTGGGATTTGTGTACTTGTCATTACCACCACATATCATCAAGATTGGGTGAAAAAATATTTGCTGGTATTTCGGAATCTAGTTATTTCTTAGAAGCTTGGCAACCCTTCTCAATGAAACTGCTTTTCCACAGTCTGTGCCTAGGGCTACTTGAAGAAAAAACAAACCATAGAGAAAAAACTGAGAACTACTTTATTTTGTCAAGTTTCAAAGTGCTACTACAAACCATGTTTGATTTAAAGTTTCAAATTCATCTATCTATACAGAACAGAGTGAAACCTAAATATAAAAACAGCTACAGTACACAAACGCTTAAACCTAGAGGAACAAAATTTGTTGAGCCAAGTGGGATTTGTGTACTGATCATTACCACCACGTATCATCAAGTTTGGGTGAAAAAATATTTGCTTTTATTTCTGAAACTCGTTATTTCTTAGAAGCTTGGCAACCCCTCTCAATGAAAGTGTTTTTCCACAGTCTGTGCCTAGCGCTACTTACAGAGGAAAAAAACCATAGAGACAAAACTGAGAACTCCTTTATTTTGTCAAGTTTCAAAGTGCTACAACAAACCTTGTTGGATTTATAGTTACAAATTCATCTATCTATATAGGAGATAAAAGAGTGAAACCTAAAAATAAAAACTGCTACTGTAAACGAACGCTTCGTCCTAGAAGAACTAAATTTGGTGAGCCAAGTGGGATTTGTGTACTTGTTATTAGCACCAGCTATCATCAAGTTTGGGTGAAAAAAATATTTGCTGGTATATCGGAAACTCGTTATTTCTTAGAAGATTGGCAACCCCTTTCAATGAAACTGCTTTTCCACAGTCTGTGCCTAGGGCTACTTGAAGAGGAAACAAACCATAGAGACAAAAATAGGAACTGCTTTATTTTGTCAAGTTTCAAAGAGCTACTACAAACCATGTTGGATTTAGAGTTCCAAATTCATCTATCTATATAGGAGAGAAGAGTGGGAAACCCAAATATAATAACTGCTACTGCAGACGAACGCTTAAACCTAGGAGAACAAAATTTGATGAGCCAAGTGGCATTTCTATACCGATCATTACCACCACGTATCATCAAGATTGGGTGAAAAAATATTTGCTGGTATTTCGGAAACTCGTAATTTCTTGGAAGCTTGGCAACCCTTTAATGAAAGTGCTTTTCCACAGTCTCTGCTTAGGGCTACTTGAAGATGAAACAAATCATAGAGACAAAACTGAGAACTCCTTTATTTTTCAAGATTCAAAGAGCTACTACAAACCATGTTGGATTTAGAGTTCCAAATTCATCTATCTATATAGGAGAGAACAGAGGGAAACCTAAAAATATAAACTCCTACTGTAAACGAACGCTTTAACCTAGAAGAACAAAATATGGTGAGTGAATTGGGTTTTGTGTCCCGATCATTACCACTAAGTATCATCAAGATTGGGTGAAAAAATATTTACTGGTATTTCGGAAACTCGTTATTTCTTGGAATCTTGGCACCCCCTTTCAATGAAAGTGCTTTTCCACAGTCTGTGCCTAGTGCTACTTGAAGAGTAAACAAACCATAGAGACAAAACTGAGAACTACTTTATTTCGCCAAGATTCAAGACCTACTACAAACAATGTTGGATTTAGAGTTCCAAATTCATCTATCTATATAATAAAGAACAGAGTGAAACCTACATATTAAAACTGCTACGGTAGACGAACCCTTCAACCTACAAGAACACAATTTGGTGAGCCAAGTAGGATTTGTGTATTGATCATTACACCCACGCATCATCAAGATTGGGTGAAAAAATATTTTCTGGTATTTCGGAAACTCGTTATTTCTTAGAAGTTTGGCAACCCCTCTCTATGAAAGTGCATTACCACAGTCTGTGCCTAGGGCTACTTGAAGAGGAAACAAACCATTCAGACAAAACTGAGAACTACTTTATTTTGTCAAGTTTCAAAGAGCTACTACAAACCATGTTGGATTTAGAGTTCGAAATTCATCTATCTATATAGGAGAGAACAGAGGGAAACCTAAATATAGAAACTGCAACTGTAGACGAATGCTTAAACCAAGAAGAACAAAATTTGGTGAGCCAAGTGGGATTTGTGTACTTGTTATTACCACCAATTATCATCAAGATTTTTTGAAAAAATATTTGCTGGAATTAAGGAAACTCTTTATTTCTTAAAAGGTTCTCAACCCCTCAATAGAAGTGCTTTTCCACAGTCTGTGCTTAGGGCTACTTGAAGAGGAAACAAACCATAGAGACAAAACTGAGAACTCCATTATTTTGTCAAGTTTCAAAGTGCTACTACAAACCATGTTGGATTTAGAGTTCCAAATTCATCTATCTATATAGGAGAGAACAGAGTGAAATCTAAATATAAAAACTGCTACTGTAGAAGAACTCTTCAACCTAGAAGAAAAAAATTTGGTGCGCCAAGTGGGATTTGTGTACCGATCATTATCACCAAGTGTCATCAAATTGTGTGAAAAAATATTTGCTGGTATTTCGGAAACTCATTATTTTTTGGAAGCTTAGCAACCCCTCTCAATGAAAGTCCTTTTCCACAGTCTGTTCCTACGGATACTTGATGAAGGAATAAACCATAGAGACAAAACTGAGAACTACTTTCTTTTGACAAGGTTCAAAAAGCTACTACAAACCATGTTGAATTTAGAGTTCCTAATTCATATATCTATATACAAGAGAACAGAGTGAAACCTACATATAAAAACTGCTACTATAGACGAATGCTTCAACCTAGAAGAACACAATTTGGTCAGCCAAGTAGGTTTTTTGTACTGATCTTTACCACCAAGTATCATCAAGATTGGGTGAAAAAATATTTACTGGTATTTTGGAAACTTGTTATTTCTTAGAAGCTTGGCTATCCCTCTCAATGAAAGTGCTTTCCCACAGTCTGTGCATAGGGCTACTTGTAGAGGAAATAAACCATAGAGACAAAACTGAGAACTACATTATTTTGTCAAGTTTCAAAGAGCTACTACAAACCATGTTGGATTTAGAGTTCCAAATTCATCTATCTATATAGAAGAGAACAGAGTAAAACCTACATATAAAAAATACTACTGTAGATGAATGCTTCAACCTAGAAGAACACAATTTGGTCAGCCAAGTCAGTTTTTTGTACTGATCATTACCAACACGTATCATCAAGATTGGGTGAAAAATTATGTGCTGGTATTTCGGAAACTCGTTATTTCTTCGAAGCTTGGCAACCCCTTTCAATGAAAGTGCTTTTCTATAGTCTCTGCTTATTGCTACTTGAAGAGGAAACAAACCATAGAGACAAAACTGAGAACTTTTTTTTTTTTGTCAAGTATCAAAGAGCTACGACAAACCATGTTGTAATTAGAGTTTCAAATTCATCTAAGTATATAGAAGAGAACAGAGTGAAACCTAAATATAAAAACTGCTACTGTAGACGAACGCTTAAACCTTGAAGAACAAAATTTGGTGAGCCAAGTGGGATTGGTGTACTCATCATTACCACCAATTATCATCAAGATTGGTTGAGAAAATATTTGCTAGTATTTCGGAAACTCGTTATTTCTTAGAAGCTTGGCAACCCCTCTCAATGAAAGTGCTTTTCCACACTCTGTGCCTAGGTCTACTTGAAGAGGAAACAAACCATAGAGAAAAAACTGAGAAGTCTTTTATTTTGTCAAGTTTCAAAGAGCTACTACAAACCATGTTGGATATAGAGTTCCAAATTTATCTATCTATATAATAGAAAACAGACTGAAACCTAAATATAAAAACTGCTACTGTAGACAAACGCTTCAACCTAGAAGAACAAAATTGGGTGAGCCAAGTGGGAATTGTGTACTGATCATTACACCACTTATCATCAAGATTGGGTGAAAAAATATTTGCTGATATTTCGGAAATTCGTTATTTCTTAGAAGGTTGGCAAACCCTCTCAATGAAAGTGCTTTTCCACAGTCTGACCCTAGGGCTACTTGACGAGGAAACAAACAATAAAGACAAAACTGAGAACTCCTTTATTTTGTCAAGTTTCAAAGAGCTACTACAAACCATGGTGGATTTAGAGTTCCAAATTCATCTATCTATATAGGAGAGAAGAGAGTGAAACCTAAATATAAAGACTGCTACTGTAGACGAATGCTTAAACCTTGAAGAAGAAAATTTGGTGAGCCAAGTGGGATTGGTGTACTCATCATTACCACCAAGTATCATCAAGATTGTGTGAAAAAATATTTGCTGATATTTCGGAAACTCGTTATTTCTTAGTAGGTTGGCAACCCCTCTCAATGAAAGTGCTTTTCCAGTGTCTGAGCCTAGGGCTACTTGACGAGGAAACAAACCATAAAGACAAAACTGAGAACTCCTTTATTTTGTCAAGTTTCAAAGACCTACTACAAACCATGGTGGATTTAGAGTTCCAAATTCATCTATCTATATAGGAGAGGAGAGAGTGAAACCTAAATATAAAGACTGCTACTGTAGACGAACGCTTTAACCTAGAAGAACAAAATTTGGTGAGCCAAGTGGCATTAGTGTACTTGTCATTACCACAAAGTATCATCAAGATTGGGTGAAAAAATACATGCTGGTATTTCGGAAACTCGTAATTTATTGGAACATGGCAACCCCTTTCAATGAAAGTGCTTTTCCAGACTCTCTGCTTAGGGCTACTTGAAGAGAAAACAAATAATAGAGACAAACCTGAGAACTGCTTTATTTTGTCACGTTTCAAAGAGCTACTACAAACCATGTTGGATTTAGAGTTCCAAATTCATCTACCTACATAGGAGAGAAGAGAGTGAAACCTAAACATAAAAATTGCTACCGTAGACGATCGCTTCAACCTAGAAGAACAAAATTTGGTGAGCCAAGTGGGATTTGTGTACTGATCATTACCACCAAGTATCATCAAGATTGGGTGAAAAAATATTTGCTGGTATTTCGGAAACTCGTTATTTCTTAGAAGCTTGGCAACCCCTCTCAATGAAAGTGCTTTTCCACAGTCTGTGCCTAGGGCTACTTGAAGAGGAAACAAACCATAGAGACAAAACTGAGAACTACTTTTTTATGTCAAGTTTCAAAGAGCTACTACAAACCATGTTGTATTTAGAGTTGTAAATTCATCTATCTATATAGGAGAGAACAGAGGGAAACCTAAAAATAAAAACTGCTACTGTAAACGAACGCTTCAACCTAGAAGAACAACATTTGTGTACTTGTGATTACCACCACGTATCATCAAGATTGGGTGAAAAAATATTTGCTGGTATTTCGGAAACTCGTAATTTCTTGGAAACTTGGCAACCCCTTTCAATAAAAGTGCTTTTCCACAGTCTCTGCTAAAGGCTACTTGAAGAGGAAACAAACCATAGACACAAAACTGAGAACTTTTTTATTTTGTCAAGTTTCAAAGAGCTACTACAACCATGTTGTATTTAGAGTTCCAAATTCTTCTAACTATATAGAAGAGAACAGAGTGAAACCTAAATATAAAAACTGCTACTGTAGACGAACGCTTCAACCTAGAAGAACAAAATTTGGTGAGCCAAGTGGGATTTTTGTACTGATCTTTACCACCACGTATCATCAAGATAGGGTGAAAAAATATTTCTGATATTTCGGAAACTCGTTATTTCTTAGAAGCTTGGCAACCCCTTTCAAAGTAAGTGCTTTTCCACTGTCTCTGCTTAGGGCTACTTGAAGAGGAAACAAACTATAGAGACAAAACTGAGAACTCCTTTATTTTGTCAAGTTTCAAAGAGCTACTACAAACCATGTTTTATTTAGAGTTCCAAATTCATCCACCTATATAAGAGAAAACAGAGTAAAACCTACATATAAAAACTGGTACAGTAAACGAACGTTTCAACCTAGAAGAACACAATTTAGTGAACCAAGTGGGATTTGTGTACTGATCATTACCACCAAGTATCATCAAGATTGGGTGAAAAAATATTTGCTGGTATTTCGGAAACTCGTTATTTCTTAGAAGCTTGGCAAGCCCTCCCAATGAAAGTGCTTTTCCACAGTCTGTGCCTAGGGCTACTTGAAGAGGAAACAAACCATAGAGACAAAACTGAGAACTCCTTTATTTTGTCAAGTTTCAAAGAGCTACTACAAACCATGTTGGATATAGTGTTAAAAATTCATCTATCTATATAATAGAACACTGAGTGAAACCTAAATATAAAAACTGCTACTGTAGACGATCGCTTCAACCTAGAAGAACAAAATTTGGTGAGCCAAGTGGGATTTGTGTACTGACATCACCACCACGTATCATCAAGATTGGGTGAAAAAATATTTGCTGGTATTTCGAAGCTCGTAATTTCTTGGAAGCTTGGCAACCCTTTCAATGAAAATGCTTTTCCACAGTCTCTGCTTAGGGCTACTTGAAGAGGAAACAAATCATAGAGACAAAACTGAGAATTCCTTTATTTTGTCAAGTTTCAAAGAGCTACTACAAACCATGTTGGATTTACAGTTCCAAATTCATCTATCTATATAGGAGAGAACAGAGGGAAACCTAAAAATATAAACTGTTACTGTAAAAGAACGCTTCAACCTAGAAGAACAAAATTTGGTGAGTCAAGTGGATTTGTGTACCGATCATTACCACCAAGTCTCATCAAGATAGGGTGAAAAAATATGTGCTGGTATTTCGGAAACTCGTTATTTCTTGGAAGCTTGGCTACCCCTTTCAACGAAAGTGCTTTTCCACAGTCTTTCCTTAGGGCTAATTGAAGAGGAAACAAACCATGGAAACAAAACTGAGAACTACTTTTTTTTTGTCAGGTTTCAAAGAGCGACTACAAACCATTTTGGATTTAGAGTTCCAAATTCATCTATCTATATAGGAGAGAACAGAGTGAAACCTAAATATAAAAACTGCTACTGTAGAAGAATGCTTAAAAATAGAAGAACAAAATTCGGTGAGCCAAGTGGGATTTGTGTTCTTGTCATTACCACGAATTATCATCAAGATTGGGTGAAAAAATATATGCTGGTATTTCGGAATCTCGTTATTTCATAGAAGCTTGGCAACCCCTCTCAATGAAAGTGCTTTTCCACAGTCTGTGCCTAGGCCTACTTGAAGAGGAAACAAACCATAGAGACCAAACTGAGAACTCCTTTATTTTTTTGAGATTCAAAGAGCTACTACAAACCATGTTGAATATATAGTTCCAAATTCATCTATCTATATAATAGAAAACAGAGTGAAACCTACATATAAAAACTGCTACTGTAGACGAACGCTTCAACCTAGAAGAACAAAATTTGGTGAGCTAAGTGGGATTTGTGTACTGATCATTACCACCAAGTATCATCAAGATTGGGTGAAAAAATAGTTGCTGGTATTTCGGAAACTCGTTATTTCTTAGAAGCTTGGCAACCCCTCTCAATGAAAGTGCTTTTCCCCAGTCTGTGCCTAGGGCTACTTGAAGAGGAAACAAACCATAGAGACAAAACTGAGAACTACTTTTTTATGTCAAGTTTCAAAGAGCTACTACAAACCATGTTGGATTTAGAGTTGTAAATTCATCTATCTATATAGGAGAGAACAGAGGGAAACCTAAAAATAAAAACTGCTACTGTAAACGAACGCTTCAACCTAGAAGAACAACATTTGTGTACTTGTGATTACCACCACGTATCATCAAGATTGGGTGAAAAAATATTTGCTGGTATTTCGGAAACTCGTAATTTCTTGGAAACTTGGCAACCCCTTTCAATAAAAGTGCTTTTCCACAGTCTCTGCTAAAGGCTACTTGAAGAGGAAACAAACCATAGACACAAAACTGAGAACTTTTTTATTTTGTCAAGTTTCAAAGAGCTACTACAACCATGTTGTATTTAGAGTTCCAAATTCTTCTAACTATATAGAAGAGAACAGAGTGAAACCTAAATATAAAAACTGCTACTGTAGACGAACGCTTCAACCTAGAAGAACAAAATTTGGTGAGCCAAGTGGGATTTTTGTACTGATCTTTACCACCACGAATGATCAAGATAGGGTGAAAAAATATTTCTGATATTTCGGAAACTCGTTATTTCTTAGAAGCTTGGCAACCCCTTTCAAAGTAAGTGCTTTTCCACTGTCTCTGCTTAGGGCTACTTGAAGAGGAAACAAACTATAGAGACAAAACTGAGAACTCCTTTATTTTGTCAAGTTTCAAAGAGCTACTACAAACCATGTTTTATTTAGAGTTCCAAATTCATCCACCTATATAAGAGAAAACAGAGTAAAACCTACATATAAAAACTGGTACAGTAAACGAACGTTTCAACCTAGAAGAACACAATTTAGTGAACCAAGTGGGATTTGTGTACTGATCATTACCACCAAGTATCATCAAGATTGGGTGAAAAAATATTTGCTGGTATTTCGGAAACTCGTTATTTCTTAGAAGCTTGGCAAGCCCTCCCAATGAAAGTGCTTTTCCACAGTCTGTGCCTAGGGCTACTTGAAGAGGAAACAAACCATAGAGACAAAACTGAGAACTCCTTTATTTTGTCAAGTTTCAAAGAGCTACTACAAACCATGTTGGATATAGTGTTAAAAATTCATCTATCTATATAATAGAACACTGAGTGAAACCAATATAAAAACTGCTACTGTAGACGATCGCTTCAACCTAGAAGAACAAAATTTGGTGAGCCAAGTGGGATTTGTGTACTGACATCACCACCACGTATCATCAAGATTGGGTGAAAAAATATTTGCTGGTATTTCGAAGCTCGTAATTTCTTGGAAGCTTGGCAACCCTTTCAATGAAAATGCTTTTCCACAGTCTCTGCTTAGGGCTACTTGAAGAGGAAACAAATCATAGAGACAAAACTGAGAATTCCTTTATTTTGTCAAGTTTCAAAGAGCTACTACAAACCATGTTGGATTTACAGTTCCAAATTCATCTATCTATATAGGAGAGAACAGAGGGAAACCTAAAAATATAAACTGTTACTGTAAAAGAACGCTTCAACCTAGAAGAACAAAATTTGGTGAGTCAAGTGGATTTGTGTACCGATCATTACCACCAAGTCTCATCAAGATAGGGTGAAAAAATATGTGCTGGTATTTCGGAAACTCGTTATTTCTTGGAAGCTTGGCTACCCCTTTCAACGAAAGTGCTTTTCCACAGTCTTTCCTTAGGGCTAATTGAAGAGGAAACAAACCATGGAAACAAAACTGAGAACTACTTTTTTTTTGTCAGGTTTCAAAGAGCGACTACAAACCATTTTGGATTTAGAGTTCCAAATTCATCTATCTATATAGGAGAGAACAGAGTGAAACCTAAATATAAAAACTGCTACTGTAGAAGAATGCTTAAAAATAGAAGAACAAAATTCGGTGAGCCAAGTGGGATTTGAGTTCTTGTCATTACCACGAAGTATCATCAAGATTGGGTGAAAAAATATATGCTGGTATTTCGGAATCTCGTTATTTCATAGAAGCTTGGCAACCCCTCTCAATGAAAGTGCTTTTCCACAGTCTGTGCCTAGGCCTACTTGAAGAGGAAACAAACCATAGAGACCAAACTGAGAACTCCTTTATTTTTTTGAGATTCAAAGAGCTACTACAAACCATGTTGAATATATAGTTCCAAATTCATCTATCTATATAATAGAAAACAGAGTGAAACCTACATATAAAAACTGCTACTGTAGACGAACGCTTCAACCTTGAAGAAGAAAATTTAGTGAGCCCTGTGGACTTGTGTACCGATCATAACCACCACGTATCATCAAGTTTGGGTGAAAAAATATTTGCAGGTATTTCGGAAACTCGTAATTTATTGGAAGCTTGGCAACCCCTTTCAATGAAAGTGCATTTCCACAGTCTCTATTTAGGGCTACTTGAGGAGGAAACAAATTAAAGAGACAAACCTGAGAACTCCTTTTTTTGGTCAACTTACAAAGAGCTACTACAAACCATGTTGGATTTAGTGTTCCAAATTCATCTACCTACATAGGAGAGAACAGAGTGAAACCTAAACATAAAAATTGCTACTGTAGACGAGCGCTTCAACCTAGAAGAACACAATTTGGTGAGCCAAGTGGGATTTGTGTACTGATCATTACCACCAAGTATCATCAAGATTCGTGAAAACATATTTGCTGGTATTTCAGAAACTCGTTATTTCATAAAAGCTTGGCAACCCCTCTCAAAGAAAGTGCTCTTCAACACTCTGTCCTAGGGTTACTTGAAGAGGAAACAAACCGTAGAGACAAAACTGAGAACTCCTTTACGTTGTCAAGATTCAAAGAGCTACTACAAACCATGTTGGATTAAGAGTTCCAAATTCATCTATCTCTATAGGAGAGAACAGAGGGAAACCTAAAAATATAAACTGCTACTGTAAACGAACGCTGCAACATAGAAGACCAAAATTTGGTGAGTCAAGTGCTATTTGGGTACCGATCATTACCACCAAGTATCAACAAGATTGGGTGAAAAAATATTTGCTGGTATTTCGGAAACTCGTAATTTCTTGAAAGCTTGGCAACCCCTTTCAATGAAAGTGCTTTTCCACAGTCTCTGCTAAGGGCTAATTGAAGAGGAAACAAACCATAGAGACAAAACTGAGATCTACTTTTTTTTTGTTTAGTTTCAAAGAGCGAATACAAACCATGTTGGATTTAGAGTTCCAAATTCATCTATCTATCTAGGAGAGAACAGAGTGAAAACTAAAATAAAAACGACTACTGTAGACGAACGCTTCAACCTAGAAGAACAAAATTTGTTGAGCCACGTGGGATTTGTGTGCTTATCATTACCACCACGTATCATCAATTGGGTGAAAAAATATTTGCTGATATTTCGGAAATTCGTTATTTCTTAGAAGCTTGGCAACCCCTCTCAATGAAAGTGCTTTTCCACAGTCTGTGCCTAGAGCTACTTGAAGATGAAACAAACCATAGAGACAAAACTTAGAACTCCTTTATTTTGTCAACTTTCATAGAGCTACTACAAACCATGTTGGATTTAGAGTTCGAAATTCATCTATCTATATAGGAGAGAACAGAAGGAAACCTAAATATAAAAACTGCTACTGTAAACGAACGCTTCAACCTAGAAGAACAAAATTTGGAGAGCCAAGTGGGATTTGTGTACTTTTCATTACCACCAATTATCATCAAGATTGGGTAAAAAAATATTTGCTGGTATTTCGGAAACTCATTATTTCTTAGAAGCTTGGCAACCCCTCTCAATGAAAGTGCTTTTCCACAGTCTGTGCCTAGGGCTACTTGAAGAGGAAACAAACCATAGAGAAAATACTGAGAACTCCTTATTTTGTCACGTTTCAAAGAGCTGCTACTAACCATTTTGGATTTAGAGTTCCAAATTCATCTATCTACATAGCAGAGAACAGAGTGAAACCTAAAAATATAAACTGCTATTGTAAACGAACGCTTCAACCTAGAAGAACAAAATTTGGTGAGCCAAGTGGGATTTGTGTACTTGTCATTACCACCACGTATCATCAAGATTGGGTGAAAAAATATTTGCAGGTATTTCTGAAACTCGTTATTTCTTAGAAGCTTGGCAACCCCTCTCAATGAAAGTGCTTTTCCACAGTCTGTGCCTAGGGCTACTTGAATAAAAAACAAACCATAGAGACAAAAGTGAGAACTCCTTTATTTTGTCAAGTTTCAAAGAGCTACTACAAACCATGTTGGATTTAGAGTTCCAAATTCATCTATCTATGTAGGAGAGAACAGAGGGAAACCTAAAAATATAAACAGCTACTGTAAATAAACGCTTCAACCTAGAAGAACAAAATTTGGTGAGTCAAGTGGGATTTGTGTACAGATCATTACCACCAAGTATCATCAAGTTGGGTGAAAAAATATTTGCTGGCGTTTCAGAAACTCGTTATTTCTTGGAAGCTTGGCAACCCCTTTCAATGAAAGTGCTTTTCCACAGTCTATGCTTAGGGCTACTTGAAGAGGAACAAACCATAGAGACAAAACTGAGAACTACATTTTTTTGTGAAGTTTCAAAGAGCGACTACAAACCATGTTGGATTTAGAGTTCCAAATTAATCTATCTATATAGGAGAGAACAGAGGGAAACCAAAATATAAAAACAACTACTGTAGACGAACGCTTCAACCTGGAAGAACAAAATATGGAGAGCCAAGTGGGATTTGTGTCCTGATCATTACCAGCAAGTATCATCAAGATTGGGCGAAAAAATATTTGCTGGTATTTCAGAAACTCGTAATTTCTTGGAAGCTTGCCAACCCATTTTAATGAAAGTGCTTTTCCACAGTCTCTGCTTAGGGCTACTTGAAGAAAATAAAAACCATAGAGACAAAACTGAGAACTCCTTTATTTTGTCAAGATTCAAAGAGCTACTACAAACCATGTTGGATTAAGAGTTCCAAATTCATCTATCTATATAGGAGAGAACAGAGGGAAACCTAAAATTATAAACTGCTATTGTAAACGAACGCATCAACATAGAAGACCAAAATTTATTGAGTCAAGTGGGATTTGTGTAGTGATCATTTCCACCAAGTATCAACAAGATTGGGTGAAAAAATATTTGCTGGTATTTCGGAAACTCGTAATTTCTTGAAATTTTGGCAACCCCTTTCAATGAAAGTGCTTTTCCACAGTCTCTGCTAAGGGCTACTTGAAGAGGAAACAAACCATAGAGACAAAACTGAAAACTAATTTATTTTGTCAAGTTTCAAAGATCTACTACAAACCATGTTGGATTTAGGGTTCCAAACACATCTATCTATATTGCAGAGAACAGAGGGAAACCTAAAAATAAAAACTGCTACTTTAAACGAACGCTTCAATCAAGAAGAACAAAATTTGGTGAGCAATGTGGGATTTCTGTACTTGTCACTACCACTACGTATCATCAAGATTGTGTGAAAAAATATTTGCTGGTATTTCTGAAACTCGTAATTTCTTGGAAATTTGGCAACCCCTTTCAATGAAAGTGCTTTTCAACATTCTCTGCTTAGGGCTACTTGAAGAGGAAACAAATCAGAGAGACAAAACTGAGAATTCCTTTATTTTGTCAAGTTTCAAAGAGCTACTACAAACCATGTTGGATTTAGAGTTCCAAATTCCTCAAACTATATAGAAGAGAACAGAGTGAATCCTAAATATAAAAACTGCTAATGTAGACGAACGCTTCAAAATTGAAGAACAAAATTTAGTTAGCCAAGTGGGATTGGTGTACTCATCATTACCACCAAGTATCATCAAGATTGGTTGAAAAAATATTTGCTGGTATTTCGGAAACTCGTTATTTCTTAGAAGGTTGGCAACCCCTCTCTATGAAAGTGCTTTTCCACAGTCTGTGCCTAGGTCTGCTGGAAGAGGAAACAAACCATGGAGACAAAACTGAGAACTCCTTTATTTTGTAAAGTTTCAAAGAGCTACTACAAACCATGTTGGATTTAGATTTCCAAATTCATCTATCTATATAAGAGAGAAGATAGTGAAACCTAAATATAAAGACTGCTACTGTAGAAGAACGCTTCAACCTAGATGAACAAAATTTGGTGAGCCATGTGGGATTTGTGTACTTGTCATTACCACCACGTATCATCAAGATTGGTTGAAAAAATATTTGCTGGTATTTCGGAAACTCGTAATTTCTTGGAAGTTTGGCAACCCCTTTCAATGAAAGTGCTTTTCCACTGTCTCAGCTTAGGGCTACTTGAAGAGGAAACAAATTAAAGAGACAAAACTGAAAACTCCTTAATTTTGTCAAGTTTCAAAGAGCTACTACAAACCATGTTGGATTTAGAGTTCCAAATGCATCTAACTATATGGAAGAGAACACAGTGAAACTTAAATATACAAACTGCTAGTGTAGATGAACGCTTCAAACATGAAGAACAAAATTTGGTGAGCCAAGTGGGACTTGTGTACCGATCATTACCACCATGTATCATCACGTTTGGGTGAAAAAATATTTGCAGGTATTTCGCAAACTCGTAATTTATTGGAAGCTTGGCAACACCTTTCAATGAAAGTGCATTTCCACAATCTCTGCTTAGGGCTACTTGAGGAGGAAACAAATTACAGAGACAAACCTGAGAACTCCTTTTTTTGTCTACTTACAAAGAGCTACTACAAACAATGTTGGATTTAGAGTTCCAAATTCATCTACCTACATAGGAGAGAACAGAGTGGAACCTAAATATAAAAATTACTACTGAAGACGAGCGCTTCAATCTAGAAGAACACAATTTGGTGAGCCAAGTGGGATTTGTGTACTGATCATTACCACCAAGTATCATCAAGTTTGGGTGAAAAAATATTTGCTGGTATTTCTGAAACTCGTTATTTCTTTGAAGCTTGGCAACCCCTCTCAATGAAAGTGCTTTTCCACAGTTTGTGCCTAGGGCTACTTGAAGAGGAAACAAACCATAGAGACAAAACTGAGAACTCCTTTATTTTGTCAAGATTCAAAGAGCTACTACAAACCATTTTGGATTTAGAGTTCCAAATTTATCTATCTATATAGGATAGAACAGAGCGAAACCTAAATATAAAAACTGCTACTGTTGACGAACGCTTCAACCTAGAAAAACGAAATTTGGTGAGCCAAGTGAGATTTGTGTCCTCATCATTAACACCAAGTATCATCAAGATTGGGTAAAAAAATATTTGCTGGTATTTCGGAAACTCGATATTTCTTTGAAGCTTGGAAACCCCTCTCAATGAAAGTGCTTTTCCACAGTCTGTGCCTAGGGCTACTTGAAGAGGTAACAAACCATAGTGACCAAACTGAGAACTCCTTTATTTTTTTGAGATTCAAAGAGCTACTACAAACCATGTTGGATACATAGTTCCAAATTCATCTATCTATATAATAGAAAACAGAGTGAAACCTACATATAAAAACTGCTACTGTAGACGAACGCTTCAACCTTGAAGAAGAAAATTTAGTGAGCCAAGTGGACTTGTGTACCGATCATTACCACCACGTATCATCAAGTTTGGGTGAAAAAATATTTGCAGGTATTTCGGAAACTCGTAATTTATTGGAAGCTTGGCAACCCCTTTCAATGAAAGTGCATTTCCACAGTCTCTGTTTAGGGCTACTTGAGGAGGAAACAAATTAAAGAGACAAACCTGAGAACTCCTTTTTTTGGTCAACTTACAAAGAGCTACTACAAACCATGTTGGATTTAGTGTTCCAAATTCATCTACCTACATAGGAGAGAACAGAGTGAAACCTAAACATAAAAATTGCTACTGTAGACGAGCGCTTCAACCTAGAAGAACACAATTTGGTGAGCCAAGTGGGAATTGTGTACTGATCATTACCACCAAGTATCATCAAGATTCGTGAAAACATATTTGCTGGTATTTCAGAAACTCCTTATTTCATAGAAGCTTGGCAACCCCTCTCAAAGAAAGTGCTCTTCAACACTCTGTGCCTAGGGTTACTTGAAGAGGAAACAAACCGTAGAGACAAAACTGAGAACTCCTTTATTTTGTCAAGATTCAAAGAGCTACTACAAACCATGTTGGATTAAGAGGTCCAAATTCATCTATCTCTATAGGAGAGAACAGAGGGAAACCTAAAAATATAAACTGCTACTGTAAACGAACGCTGCAACATAGAAGACCAAAATTTGGTGAGTCAAGTGGGATTTGTGTACCGATCATTACCACCAAGTATCAACAAGATTGGGTGAAAAAATATTTGCTGGTATTTAGGAAACTCGTAATTTCTTGAAAGCTTGGCAACCCCTTTCAATGAAAGTTCTTTTCACAGTCTCTGCTAAGGGCTAATTGAAGAGGAAACAAACAATAGAGACAAAACTGAGAACTACTTTTTTTTTGTTTAGTTTCAAAGAGCGAATACAAACCATATTGGATTTAAAGTTCCAAATTCGTCTATCTATCTAGGAGAGAACAGAGTGAAACCTAAAATAAAAATGACTACTGTAGATGAACGCTTCAACCTAGAAGAACAAAATTTGGTGAGCCACGTGGGATTTGTGTACTGATCATTACCACCACGTATCATCAATTGGGTGAAAAAATATTTGCTGATATTTCGGAAATTCGTTATTTCTTAGAAGCTTGGCAACCCCTCTCAATTAAAGTGCTTTTCCACAGTCTGTGCCTAGAGCTACTTGAAGAGGAAACAAACCAGAGAGACAAAACTTAGAACTCCTTTATTTTGTCAATTTTCATAGAGCTACTACAAACCATGTTGGATTTAGAGTTCGAAATTCATCTATCTATATAGGAGAGAACAGAAGGAAACCTAAATATAAAAACTGCTACTGTAAACGAACGCTTCAACCTAGAAGAACAAAATTTGGAGAGCCAAGTGGGATTTGTGTACTTTTCATTACCACCAATTATCATCAAGATTGGGTAAAAAAATATTTGCTGGTATTTCGGAAACTCATTATTTCTTAGAAGCTTGGCAACCCCTCTCAATGAAAGTGCTTTTCCACAGTCTGTGCCTAGGGCTACTTGAAGAGGAAACAAACCATAGAGAAAATACTGAGAACTCCTTATTTTGTCAAGTTTCAAAGAGCTGCTACTAACCATGTTGGATTTAGAGTTCCAAATTCATCTATCTACATAGGAGAGAACAGAGTGAAACCTAAAAATATAAACTGCTATTGTAAACGAACGCTTCAACCCAGAAGAACAAAATTTGGTGAGCCAAGTGGGATTTGTGTACTTGTCATTACCACCACGTATCATCAAGATTGGGTGAAAAAATATTTGCAGGTATTTCTGAAACTCGTTATTTCTTAGAAGCTTGGCAACCCCTCTCAATGAAAGTGCTTTTCCACAGTCTATGCCTAGGGCTACTTGAATAAAAAACAAACCATAGAGACAAAAGTTAGAACTCCTTTATTTTGTCAAGTTTCAAAGAGCTACTACAAACCATGTTGGATTTAGAGTTCCAAATTCATCTATCTATGTAGGAGAGAACAGAGGGAAACCTAAAAATATAAACAGCTACTGTAAATGAACGCTTCAACCTAGAAGAACAAAATTTGGTGAGTCAAGTGGGATTTGTGTACAGATCATTACCACCAAGAATCATCAAGTTGGGTGAAAAAATATTTGCTAGCGTTTCAGAAATTCGTTATTTCTTGGAAGCTTGGCAACCCCTTTCAATGAAAGTGCTTTTCCACAGTCTATGCTTAGGGCTACTTGAAGAGGAACAAACCATAGAGACAAAACTGAGAACTACATTTTTTTGTGAAGTTTCAAAGAGCGACTACAAACCATGTTGGATTTAGAGTTCCAAATTAATCTATCTATATAGGAGAGAACAGAGGGAAACCAAAATATAAAAACGACTACTGTAGACGAACGCTTCAACCTGGAAGAACAAAATATGGAGAGCCAAGTGGGATTTGTGTCCTGATCATTACCAGCAAGTATCATCAAGATTGGGTGAAAAAATATTTGCTGGTATTTCAGAAACTCGTAATTTCTTGGAAGCTTGCCAACCCATTTTAATGAAAGTGCTTTTCCACAGTCTCTGCTTAGGTCTACTTGAAGAAAATAAAAACCATAGAGACAAAACTGAGAAATACTTTTTTTTGTCTCGTTTCATAGAGCTACTACAAACCATATTGGATTTAGAGTTCCAAATTCATCTATCTATATAAGAGGGAACAGAGCGAAAGCTAAATATAAAAACTGCTACTGTAGACGGACGCTTCAACGTAGAAGAACAGAATTTGGTGAGCCAAGTGGGACTTGTGTCCTGATCATTACCACCAAGTATCATCAAGATTGGTAAAAAAATATTTGCTGGTATTTCGGAAACTCTTTATTTCTTAGAAGCTTGGCAACCCCTCTCAATGAAAGTGCTTTTCCACAGTCTGTGCATAGGGCTACTTGAAGAGCAAACAAACCATAGAGACAAAACTGAAAACTAATTTATTTTGTCAAGTTTCAAAGATCTACTACAAACCATGTTGGATTTAGGGTTCCAAACTCATCTATCTATATAGCAAAGAACAGAGGGAAACCTAAAAAAAAAAACTGCTACTTTAAACGAACGCTTCAATCAAGAAGAACAAAATTTGGTGAGCCATGTGGGATTTCTGTACTTGTCACTACCACTACGTATCATCAAGATTGTGTGAAAAAATATTTGCTGGTATTTCTGAAACTTGTAATTTCTTGGAAATTTGGCAACCCCTTTCAATGAAAGTGCTTTTCAACATTCTCTGCTTAGGGCTACTTGAAGAGGAAACAAATCAGAGAGACAATACTGAGAATTCCTTTGTTTTGTCAAGTTTCAAAGAGCTACTAGAAACCATGTTGGATTTAGAGTTCCAAATTCCTCTAACTATATAGAAGAGAACAGAGTGAAACCTAAATATAAAAACTGCTAATGTAGACGAACGCTTCAAAATTGAAGAACAAAACTTAGTTAGCCAAGTGGGATTGGTGTACTCATCATTACCACCAAGTGTCATCAAGATTGGTTGAAAAAATATTTGCTGGTATTTTGGAAACTCGTTATTTCGTAGAAGGTTGGCAACCCCTCTCTATGAAAGTGCTTTTCCACAGTCTGTGCCTAGGTCTGCTGGAAGAGGAAACAAACCATGGAGACAAAACTGAGAACTCCTTTATTTTGTGAAGTTTCAAAGAGCTACTACAAACCATGTTGGATTTAGATTTCCAAATTCATCTATCTATATAAGAGAGAAGATAGTGAAACCTAAATATAAAGACTGCTACTGTAGAAGAACGCTTCAACCTAGATGAACAAAATTTGGTGAGCCATGTGGGATTTGTGTACTTGTCATTACCACCACGTATCATCAAGATTGGTTGAAAAAATATTTGCTGGTATTTCGGAAACTCGTAATTTCTTGGAAGTTTGGCAACCCCTTTCAATGAAAGTGCTTTTCCACTGTCTCAGCTTAGGGCTACTTGAAGAGGAAACAAATTAAAGAGACAAAACTGAGAACTCCTTAATTTTGTCAAGTTACAAAGAGCTACTACAAACCATGTTGGATTTAGAGTTCCAAATGCATCTAACTATATGGAAGAGAACAGAGTGAAACCTAAATATACAAACTGCTAGTGTAGATGAACGCTTCAAACTTGAAGAACAAAATTTGGTGAGCCAAGTGGGACTTGTGTACCGATCATTACCACCACATATCATTAAGTTTGGGTGAAAAAATATTTGCAGGTATTTCGCAAACTCGTAATTTATTGGAAGCTTGGCAACACCTTTCAATGAAAGTGCATTTCCACAATCTCTACTTACGGCTACTTGAGGAGGAAACAAATTAAAGAGACAAACCTGAGAACTCCTTTTTTTGTCAACTTACAAAGAGCTACTACAAACCATGTTGGATTTAGACTTCCAAATTCATCTACCTACATAGGAGAGAACAGAGTGAAACCTAAACATAAAAATTACTACTGTAGACGAGCGTTTCAATCTAGAAGAACACAATTTGGTGAGCCAAGTGAGATTTGTGTACTGATCATTACCACCAAGTATCATCAAGTTTGGGTGAAAAAATATTTGCTCTTATTTCAGAAAATCGTTATTTCTTAGAAGCTTGGCAACCCCTCTCAATGAAAGTGATTTTCCACAGTCTGGGCCTAGGGCTACTTGAAGAGGAAACAAACCGTAGAGACAAAACTGAGAACTCCTTTATTTTGTCAAGATTCAAAGAGCTACTACAAACCATGTTGGATTTAGAGTTCCAAATTCATCTATCTGTATAATAAAAACAGTGAAACCTACATATAAAAACTGGTACTGTAGACGAACGCTTCAACCTAGAAGAATACAATTTGGTGAGCAAAGTGGGATTTGTGTACTGATCAGTACCACTAAGTATCATCTCGATTGGTTTAAAAAATATTTGCTGATATTTCAGAAACTCGTTATTTCTTAGAAGCTTGGCAACCCCTCTCAATGAAAGTGCTTTTCCACAGTCTGTGCCTATGGTTACTTGAAGAGGAAACAAACCATAGAGACAAAACTGAGAACTCCTTTATTTTGTCAAGTTTCAAAGAACTACTACAAACCATGTTAAATTTAGAGTTCCAAATTCATCTATCTATATAGAAGAGAACAGAGTGAAACCTAAATATAAAAACTGCTACTGTAAACGAACGCTTGAACCTAGAATAACAAAATTTGGTGAGCTAAGTGGGATTTGTGTCCTTGTCATTACCACCACGTATCATCACAATTGGGTGAAAAAATATTTGCTGGTATTTCGGAAAATCGTTATTTCTTAGAAGATTGGCAACCCCTCTCAATGAAAGTGCTTTTCTACAGTCTGTGCCTAAGGATACTTGAAGAGGAAACAAACCATAGAGACAAAACTGAGAACTCCTTTATTTTGTCAAGTTTCAAAGAGCTACTTCAAACCATGTTTGATTTAGAGTTCCAAATTCATCTATCTATATACGAGAGAACAGAGTGAAACCTAAAAACATAAACTGCAACTGTAAACGAACGCTTCAACCTGGATGAACAAAATTTGGTGAGCCAAGTGGGATTTGTGTACTTGTCATTAACCAAGTATCATCAAGATTGGGTAAAAATATATTTGCTGGTATTTCGGAAACTCGTTATTTCTTAGAAGCTTGGCAACCCCTCTCAATGAAAGTGCTGTTCCACAGTCTGTGCCTAGGGCTACTTTAAGAGGAAACAAACCATGGAGACAAAACTGAGAACTACTTTATTTTGTCAAGTTTCAATGAGCTGCTACTAATCATGTTAGATTTAGAGTTCCAAATTCTTCTATCTATATAGGAGAGAACAGAGAGAAACCTAAATATAAAAACTGCTACTGTAGAAGAACGCTTAAACCTAGAAGAACAAAATTTGTTGAGCCAAGTGTGATTTGTGTACTTGTCATTACCACCAAGTATCATCAAGATTGGGTGAAAAAATATATGCTGGTATTTCGGAAACTCTTAATTTCTTGGAAGCTTGGCAACCCCATTCAATGAAAGTGCTTTTCCACAGTCTCTGCTTAGTGCTACTTGAAGAGGAAACAAATTATAGAGACAAACCTGAGAACTCCTTTATTTTGTCAAGTTTCAAAAGGCTATTACAAACCATGTTGGATTTAGAGTTCCAAATTCATTTATCTACATAGGAGAGAACAGAGTGAAACCTAAACATAAAAACTGCTACTGTAGACGAACGCTTCAACCTAGAAGAACAAAATTTGGTGAGCCAAGTGGGATTTGTGTACTTGTCATTACCACCAAGTATTATCAAGATTGGGTGAAAAAATATTTGCTGGTATTGCGGAAACTCGTTATTTCGTAGAACCTTGGAAACCCCTCTCAATGAAAGTGCTTTTCCACAGTCTGTGCCTAGGGCTACTTGAAGAGGAAACAAACCATAGAGACAAAACAGAGAACTCCTTTATTTTGTCAAGTTTCAAAGAGCTACTACAAATCATGTTGGATTTACAGTTCCAAATTCATCTATCTATATAGGAGAGAACAGAATGAAATCTAAAAATATAAACTGCAACTGTAAACGAACGCTTCAACCTAGAAGAACAAAATTTGGTGAGCCAAGTGGAATTTGTGTACTTGTCATTACCACCACGTATCATCAAGATTGGGTTAAAAAATTTTTGCAGGTATTTCTGAAACTCGTTATTTCTTAGAAGCTTGGCAACCCCTCTCAATTAAAGTGCTTTTCCACAGTCTGTGCCTAGGGCTACTTGAATAAAAAACAAAACATAAAGACAAAAGTGGAACTCCTTTATTTTGTCAAGTTTCAAAGAGCTACTACAAACTTTGTTGTATTTAGAGTTCCAAATTCATCTACGTATATAGGAGAGAACAGAGGGAAACCTAAAAATAAAAACTGCTACTGTAAACGAACGCTGAAACCTAGAAGAACAAAAGTTGGTGAGCCAAGTGGGATTTGTGTACTTGTCTTTACCACCACGTATCATCAAGATTGGGTGAAAAAATGTTTGCTGGTATTTCGGAAAATTGTAATTTCTTGGAAGGTTGGCAACACCTTTCAATGAAAGTGCTTTCCACAGTCTCTGCTTATGGCTTCTTGAAGAGGAAACAAACCATAGAGACAACACTGAGAACACTTTTTTTGTCAAGTTTCAATGAGCTACTACAAACCATGTTGGATTTACAGTTCCAAATTCATCTATCTATAAAGGAGAGAACAGAGGGAAACCTAAAAATATAAACTGCTACTGTAAACGAACGCTTCAATCTAGAAGAACAGAATTTGGTGAGCCAAGTGGGATTTGTGTCCTGATCATTACCTCTAAGTATCATCAAAATTGGTTAAAAAAATATTTGTTGGTATTTCGGAAATTCGCTATTTGTTAGAAGCTTGGCAGCCCCTCTCAATGAAAGTGCTTTTCCACAGTCTGTGCCTAGGGCTACTTGAAGAGGAAACAAACCATAGAGACAAAACTGAGAACTCCTTTATTTCTTCAAGTATCAAAGAGCTAAAACAAACCATGTTGGATTTAGAGTTCAAAATTCATCTATCTATATAGGAGAGAACAGAGGGAAAGCTAAAAGTAAATCTGCTACTGTAGACGAACGCGTCAACCTAGAAGAACAAAATTTGGTGAGCCAAGTGAGATTAGTGTACTGATCATTACCACCAAGTATCATCAAGATTGGGTGAAAAAATATTTGCTGGTATTTCGGAAGCTCGTTATTTCTGAGAAGCTTGGCAACCCCTCTAATGAAAGTGCTTTTCCACAGTATGTGCCTAGGGCTAATTGAAGAGGAAACAAACCATAGAGACAAAACTGAGAACTACTTTGTCAAGTTTCAAAGATCTACTAAAAACCATGTTGGATTTAGCGTTCCAAATTCATCTATCTATATAGGAGAGAACAGAGTGAAACCTAAATATAAAAACTTCTACTGTAAACGAACGCTTCATCCTAGAAGAACACAATTTGGTGAGCCAGGTGGGATTTGTGTTCTAATCATTACCACCAAGTACTATCAAGATTGGGTGAAAAAATATTTGCTGGTATTTCGGAAACTCGTTAATTCTTAGAAGATTGGCAACCCCTCTCAATGAATTTCCTTTTCCACAGTCTGTGCCTATGACTATTTGAAGAGGAAACAAAAAATAGAGACAAAACTGAGAACTCCTTCATTTGTCAAGTTTCAAAGAGCTACTACAAACCATGTTGGATTTAGAGTTCCAAATTCATCTATCTATATAGGAGAGAAGAGAGTGAAACCTAAATATAAAAACTGCTACTGTAGATGAACGCGTCAACCTAGAAGAACAAAATTTGGTGAGCCAAGTGGGATTTGTGTACTTGTCATTACCACCACGTATCATCAAGGCTTGGTAAAAAAAATATTTGCTGGCATTTCGGAAACTCGTTATTTCTTAGAATCTTGGCATCCCCTCTCAATGAAAGTGCTTTTCCACAGTCTGTGCCTAGGGCTACATGAAGAGGAAACAAACCATAGAGACAAAACTGAGAACTACTTTATTTTGTGATGTTTCAAAAAGCTAATACAAACCATGTTGGATTTAGAGTTCCAAATTCATCTATGTATATAAGAGAGAACAGAGTGAAACCTAAAAATAAAAAAAATGCTACTGTAAACGAACGCTCCAACCTAGAAGAACAAAACATGGTGAGCCAATTGGGATTTGTGTACTTGTCATTACCACCACGTATCATCAAGGCTTGGTAAAAAAAATATTTGCTGGTATTTCGGAAACTCGTTATTTCTTAGAAGCTTGGCAACCCCTCTCAATGAAAGTGCTGTTCCACAGTCTGTGCCTAGGGCTACTTTAAGAGGAAACAAACCATGGAGACAAAACTGAGAACTACTTTATTTTGTCAAGTTTCAATGAGCTGCTACTAATCATGTTAGATTTAGAGTTCCAAATTCTTCTATCTATATAGGAGAGAACAGAGAGAAACCTAAATATAAAAACTGCTACTGTAGAAGAACGCTTAAACCTAGAAGAACAAAATTTGTTGAGCCAAGTGTGATTTGTGTACTTGTCATTACCACCAAGTATCATCAAGATTGGGTGAAAAAATATATGCTGGTATTTCGGAAACTCTTAATTTCTTGGAAGCTTGGCAACCCCATTCAATGAAAGTGCTTTTCCACAGTCTCTGCTTAGTGCTACTTGAAGAGGAAACAAATTATAGAGACAAACCTGAGAACTCCTTTATTTTGTCAAGTTTCAAAAGGCTATTACAAACCATGTTGGATTTAGAGTTCCAAATTCATTTATCTACATAGGAGAGAACAGAGTGAAACCTAAACATAAAAACTGCTACTGTAGACGAACGCTTCAACCTAGAAGAACAAAATTTGGTGAGCCAAGTGGGATTTGTGTACTTGTCATTACCACCAAGTATTATCAAGATTGGGTGAAAAAATATTTGCTGGTATTGCGGAAACTCGTTATTTCGTAGAACCTTGGAAACCCCTCTCAATGAAAGTGCTTTTCCACAGTCTGTGCCTAGGGCTACTTGAAGAGGAAACAAACCATAGAGACAAAACAGAGAACTCCTTTATTTTGTCAAGTTTCAAAGAGCTACTACAAATCATGTTGGATTTACAGTTCCAAATTCATCTATCTATATAGGAGAGAACAGAATGAAATCTAAAAATATAAACTGCAACTGTAAACGAACGCTTCAACCTAGAAGAACAAAATTTGGTGAGCCAAGTGGAATTTGTGTACTTGTCATTACCACCACGTATCATCAAGATTGGGTTAAAAAATTTTTGCAGGTATTTCTGAAACTCGTTATTTCTTAGAAGCTTGGCAACCCCTCTCAATTAAAGTGCTTTTCCACAGTCTGTGCCTAGGGCTACTTGAATAAAAAACAAAACATAAAGACAAAAGTGGAACTCCTTTATTTTGTCAAGTTTCAAAGAGCTACTACAAACTTTGTTGTATTTAGAGTTCCAAATTCATCTACGTATATAGGAGAGAACAGAGGGAAACCTAAAAATAAAAACTGCTACTGTAAACGAACGCTGAAACCTAGAAGAACAAAAGTTGGTGAGCCAAGTGGGATTTGTGTACTTGTCATTACCACCACGTATCATCAAGATTGGGTGAAAAAATGTTTGCTGGTATTTCGGAAAATTGTAATTTCTTGGAAGGTTGGCAACACCTTTCAATGAAAGTGCTTTCCACAGTCTCTGCTTATGGCTTCTTGAAGAGGAAACAAACCATAGAGACAACACTGAGAACACTTTTTTTGTCAAGTTTCAATGAGCTACTACAAACCATGTTGGATTTACAGTTCCAAATTCATCTATCTATAAAGGAGAGAACAGAGGGAAACCTAAAAATATAAACTGCTACTGTAAACGAACGCTTCAATCTAGAAGAACAGAATTTGGTGAGCCAAGTGGGATTTGTGTCCTGATCATTACCTCTAAGTATCATCAAAATTGGTTAAAAAAATATTTGTTGGTATTTCGGAAATTCGCTATTTGTTAGAAGCTTGGCAGCCCCTCTCAATGAAAGTGCTTTTCCACAGTCTGTGCCTAGGGCTACTTGAAGAGGAAACAAACCATAGAGACAAAACTGAGAACTCCTTTATTTCTTCAAGTATCAAAGAGCTAAAACAAACCATGTTGGATTTAGAGTTCAAAATTCATCTATCTATATAGGAGAGAACAGAGGGAAAGCTAAAAGTAAATCTGCTACTGTAGACGAACGCGTCAACCTAGAAGAACAAAATTTGGTGAGCCAAGTGAGATTAGTGTACTGATCATTACCACCAAGTATCATCAAGATTGGGTGAAAAAATATTTGCTGGTATTTCGGAAGCTCGTTATTTCTGAGAAGCTTGGCAACCCCTCTAATGAAAGTGCTTTTCCACAGTATGTGCCTAGGGCTAATTGAAGAGGAAACAAACCATAGAGACAAAACTGAGAACTACTTTGTCAAGTTTCAAAGATCTACTAAAAACCATGTTGGATTTAGCGTTCCAAATTCATCTATCTATATAGGAGAGAACAGAGTGAAACCTAAATATAAAAACTTCTACTGTAAACGAACGCTTCATCCTAGAAGAACACAATTTGGTGAGCCAGGTGGGATTTGTGTTCTAATCATTACCACCAAGTACTATCAAGATTGGGTGAAAAAATATTTGCTGGTATTTCGGAAACTCGTTAATTCTTAGAAGATTGGCAACCCCTCTCAATGAATTTCCTTTTCCACAGTCTGTGCCTATGACTATTTGAAGAGGAAACAAAAAATAGAGACAAAACTGAGAACTCCTTCATTTGTCAAGTTTCAAAGAGCTACTACAAACCATGTTGGATTTAGAGTTCCAAATTCATCTATCTATATAGGAGAGAAGAGAGTGAAACCTAAATATAAAAACTGCTACTGTAGATGAACGCGTCAACCTAGAAGAACAAAATTTGGTGAGCCAAGTGGGATTTGTGTACTTGTCATTACCACCACGTATCATCAAGGCTTGGTAAAAAAAATATTTGCTGGCATTTCGGAAACTCGTTATTTCTTAGAATCTTGGCATCCCCTCTCAATGAAAGTGCTTTTCCACAGTCTGTGCCTAGGGCTACATGAAGAGGAAACAAACCATAGAGACAAAACTGAGAACTACTTTATTTTGTGATGTTTCAAAAAGCTAATACAAACCATGTTGGATTTAGAGTTCCAAATTCATCTATGTATATAAGAGAGAACAGAGTGAAACCTAAAAATAAAAAAAATGCTACTGTAAACGAACGCTCCAACCTAGAAGAACAAAACATGGTGAGCCAATTGGGATTTGTGTACTTGTCATTACCACCACGTATCATCAAGGCTTGGTAAAAAAAATATTTGCTGGTATTTCGCAAACTCGTAATTTCATGGAAGCTTGGCAACCCTTTTGAATGAAAGTGCTTTTCCACAGTCTCTGCTTAGGGCTACTCGAAGAGGAAACAAACCATAGAGACAAAACTGAGAACTCCTTTATTTTGTCAAGTTTCAAGAGATACTACAAACCATGTTGGATTTAGAGTTCCAAATTCATCTATCTATATAGGAGAGAACAGAGGGAAAACTAAATATAAAAACTGCTACTGTAGACGAACGCTTCAACATAGAAGAACGCAATTTATTGAGCCAAGTGGGATTTGTGTACTGATCATTACCACCAAGGATCATCAAGATTGGGTGAAAAAATATTTGCTGGTATTTCGGAAACTCGTTATTTCTTTGCAGCTTGGCAACCCCTCTCAATGAAATTGCTTTTCCACAGTCTGTGCCTAGGGCTACTTGAAGAGGAAACAAACCATAGACACAAAACTGAGAACGCCTTTATTTTGTCACGTTTCAAAGAGCTACAACACACCATGTTGGATTTAGAGTTCCAAATTTATCTATGTATATAGGATAGAACAGAGGGAAACCGAAAAATATAGACTTCTACTGTAAACGAACGCTTCAAACTAGAAGAACAAAATTTGGTGAGTCAAGTGGGATTTCGGTACCGATCATTACCACCAAGAATCATCAAGATTGGGTGACAAAATATTTGCTGGTTATTCAAAAACTCGTTATTTTCGAAGCTTGACAACCCGTTTCAATGAAAGTGCTTTTCCACAGTCTCTGATTAGGGCTACTTGAAGAGGAATCAAACCATAGAGACAATACTGAGAACTCCTTTATTTTGTCAAGTTTCAAAGAGCTACTACAAACCATGTTGGATTTAGAATTCCAAATTCATCTATCTATATAGAAGAGAACAGAGTGAAACCTAAATATAAAAACTGCTACTGTAGACTAACGCTTCAACCTAGAAAAACAAAATTTGGTGAGCCAAGTGGGATTGGTGTACTGATCATTACCACCAAGTATCATCAAGATTGGGTGAAAAATTATTTGCTGGTATTTCAGAAACTCGTTATTTCTTAGAAGCTTTCAACCCCT
>NW_027517269.1:0-46103 GCF_048772815.1 Callospermophilus lateralis
TACTGATCATTACGAACAAGTATCATCAACATTGGGTTAAAAAATATTTGCTGGTATTTCGGAAACTCGTAATTTCTTGGAAGCTTGGCAACCCCTCTCAGTGAAAGTGCTTTTCCACCGTCTGTGCCTAGGGCTACTTGAAGAAGAAACAAACCAGAGAGACAAAACTGAGAACTCTTTTATTTTGTCATGTTTCAAAGAGCTACTACAAAACATGTTGGATTTAGAGTTCCAAATTCATCTATCTATATAGCAGAGAACAGAGTGAAACCTAAATATAAAAACTGCTACTGTAGACAACGTTTCAACCTAGCAGAACAAAATTTGGAGAGCCAATTGGGATTTGTGTACCGATCAATCCCACCAAGTATCATGAATATTGGGTGAAAAAATATTTGCTGGTATTTCGGAAACTCGTAATTTCTTGGACGCTTGGCAACCCCTCTCAATGAAAGTCCTTTCCACAGTCTCTGCTTAGGGCTACCTGAAGAGGAAACAAACCATAGAGACAAAACTGAGAACTCTTTTATTTTGTCAACTTTCAAAGAGCCACTACAAACCATGTTGGATTTAGAGTTCCAAATTCATCTTTCTATATACGAGAGAACAGAATGAAACCTAAATATAAAAACTGCTACTGTAGACGAACGCTTCATAGTAGAAGAACAAAATTTGGTGAGCCAAGTGGGATTTGTGTACAGATCATCACCACCAAGTATCATCAAGATTGGGTGAAAAAATATTTGTTGGTATTTCGGAACTCGTTATTTCTTAGAAGCCTGACAACCCCTCTCATTGAAAGTTCTTTTCTACAGTCTGTACCTAGGGCTACTTGAAGAGGAAACAAACCATACAGACAAAACTGAGAACTCCTTTATTTTGTCGTTTCAAAGAGCTACTACAAACCACGATGGATTTAGAGTTCCAAATTCATCTATCTATATAGAAGAGAACAGAGTAAAACCTAAAAAATTAAAACTGCTACTGTAAGCGAACGCTTCAACCTAGAAGAACAAAATTTGGTGAGCCAAGTGGGACTTGTGTACTTGTCATTACCTCAACGTATGATGAACATTGGGTGAAAAAATGTTTGCTGGTATTTCGGACACTCGTAATTTCTTGGAAGCTTGGCAACCCCTTTCAATGAAAGTGCTTTTCCACAGTCTGTGCCTAGGGCGACTTGAAGAGGAAACAAACCATAGAGACAAAACTGAGAACTCCTATATTTTGTCAACTTTCAAAGAGCCACTACAAACCATGTTGGATTTAGAGTTCAAATTCATCTATCTATATAGGAGAGAACAGAGTGAAACCTAAAATAAAAACTGCTACTGGAAAAGAACTCTTCAACCTAGAAGAACAAAATTTGGTAAGCCAAGTGGGATTTGTGTACTGATCATTACCACCAAGTATCATCAAGATTCGGTGAAAAAATATTTGCTGGTATTTCGGAAACTCGTTATTTCTTAGAAGCTTGGCAACCCCTCTCAATGAAAGTCCTTTTCCACAGTCTTTGCCTAGGACTACTTTAAGAGGAAACAAAACATAGAGACAAAACTGAGAACTACTTTATTTTGTCAAGTTTCAAAGAGCTACTGCAAACCATATTGGATTTAGAGTTCCAAATTCATCTATCTATATAGGAGAGAACAGAGTGAAACCTAAATATAAAAACTGCTACTGTAGACAAACGCTTCAACCTAGAAGAACAGAATTTGGTGAGCCAAGTCGGATTTGTGTACCGATATTCACCACCAAGTATCATCAAGATTGGGTGAAAAAATATTTGCTGGTATTTCGGAAACTCGTTATTTCTTAGAAGCTTGGCAACCCCTCTCAATGAAAGTGGTTTTCCACAGTCTGTGCCTAGGGCTACTTGAAGAGGAAACAAACCATAGAGACAAAACTGAGAACTCTTTTATTTTGACAAGTTTCAAAGAGCTACTACAAACCATGTTGGATTTAGAGTTCCAAATTCATCTATCTATATAGGAGAGAACAGAGTAAAACCTAAAAATAAAAACTGCTACTGTAAACGAACGCTTCAACCTAGAAGAACAAAATTTGGTGAGCCAATTGGGACTTGTGTACTTGTCATTACCACAATGTATGATGAACATTGGGTGAAAAAATGTTTGCTGGTATTTCGGACACTCGTAATTTCTTGGAATCTTGGCAACCCCTTTCAATGAAAGTGCTTTTCCACAGTCTGTGCCTAGGGCGACTTGAAGAGGAAACAAACCATAGAGACAAAACTGAGATCTCCTAAGTATTGTCAACTTTCAAAGAGCTACTACAAACCATGTTGGATTTAGAGTTCAAAATTCATCTATCTATGTAGGAGAGAACAGAGTGAAACCTAAAAATAAAAACTGCTACTGTAAACGAATGCTTCAACCTAGAAGAACAAAATTTGGTGAGCCAAGTGGGATTTGTGTACCAATCATTACCACCAAGTATCATCAAGATTGGGTGAAAAAATATTTGCTGCTATTTCGGGAAACTGGTAATTTCTTCGAAGCGTGGCAACCCCTCTCAATGAAAGTGCTTTTCCACAGTCTCTTCTTAGGGCTACTTGAAGCGGAAACAAATCATAGAGTCACATCTTAGAACTCTTTTATTTTGTCAAGTTTCAAAGAGCTACTACAAACCATGTTGGATTTAGAGTTCCAAATTCATCTATCTATATAGGAGAGAACAGAGTGAAACCTAAAAATAAAAACTGCTACTGTAGACGAATGCTTCAACCTAGTACAAAATTTGTTGAGCCAAGTGGGATTTGTGTACTTGTCCTTACCACCAAGTATCATCAGGATTGGGTGAAAAAATATTTGCTGGTATTTCGGAAACTCATTATTTCTTAGAAGCTTCGCATCCCCTCTCAATGAAAGTGCTTTTCCTCCGTCTGTGCCTAGGGCTACTTGAAGAGGAAACAAACCATAGAGACAAAAGTGAGAACTCCTTTATTTTGTCAAGTATCAAAGAGCTACTACAAACCATGTTGGATTTAGAGTTCCAAATTCATGTATCTATATAGCAGAGAACAGAGTGAAACCTAAATATAAAAACTGCTACTGTAGACGAACGCTTCAACCTAGAAGAACAAAATTTGGTGAGCCATGTGGGATTTGTGTACCGATCATTACCACCACGTATCATCAACATTGGGTGACAAAATGTTTGCTGGTATTTCGGACACTCGTAATTTCTTGGAAGCTTGGCAACCCCTTTCAATGAAAGTGCTTTTCCACAGTCTGTGCCTAGGGCGACTTGAAGAGGAAACAAACCATAGAGACAAAACTGAGAACTCCTATATTTTGTCAACTTTCAAAGAGCCACTACAAACCATGTTGGATTTAGAGTTCAAATTCATCTATCTATATAGGAGAGAACAGAGTGAAACCTAAAAATAAAAACTGCTACTGGAAAAGAACTCTTCAACCTAGAAGAACAAAATTTGGTAAGCCAAGTGGGATTTGTGTACTGATCATTACCACCAAGTATCATCAAGATTCGTTGAAAAAATATTTGCTGGTATTTCGGAAACTCGTTATTTCTTAGAAGCTTGGCAACCGCTCTCAATGAAAGTGCTTTTCCACAGTCTGTGCCTAGGGCTACTTGAAGAGGAAACAAACCACAGAGACAAAACTGAGAACTCTTTTATTTTGACAAGTTTCAAAGAGCTACTACAAACCATGTTGGATTTAGAGTTCAAAATTCATCTATCTATATAGGAGAGAACAGAGTAAAACCTAAAAATAAAAACTGCTACTGTAAACGAACGCTTCAACCTAGAAGAACAAAATTTGGTGAGCCAATTGGGATTTGTGTACTTGTCATTACCACAATGTATGATGAACATTGGGTGAAAAAATGTTTGCTGGTATTTCGGACACTCGTAATTTCTTGGAATCTTGACAACCCCTTTCAATGAAAGTGCTTTTCCACAGTCTGTGCCTAGGGCGAGTTGAAGAGGAAACAAACCATAGAGACAAAACTGAGATCTCCTAAGTTTTGTCAACTTTCAAAGAGCTACTACAAACCATGTTGGATTTAGAGTTCAAAATTCATCTATCTATGTAGGAGAGAACAGAGTGAAACCTAAAAATAAAAACTGCTACTGTAAACGAATGCTTCAACCTAGAAGAACAAAATTTGATGAGCCAAGTGGGATTTGTGTACCAATCATTACCACCAAGTATCATCAAGATTGGGTGAAAAAATATTTGCTGCTATTTCGGAAACTGGTAATTTTTTGGAAGCTTGGCAACCCCTCTCAATGAAAGTGCTTTTCCACAGTCTCTTCTTACGGCTACTTGAAGCGGAAACAAATCATAGAGACACATCTTAGAACTCCTTTATTTTGTCAAGTTTCAAAGAGCTACTATAAACCATGTTGGATTTAGAGTTCCAAATTCATCTATCTATATAGGAGAGAACAGAGTGAAACCTAAAAATAAAAACTGCTACTGTACTCGAATGCTTCAACCTAGAACAAAATTTGTTGACCCAAGTGGGATTTGTGTACTTGTCCTTACCACCAAGTATCATCAGGATTGGGTGAAAAAATATTTGCTGGTATTTCGGAAACTCATTATTTCTTAGAAGCTTCGCATCCCCTCTCAATGAAAGTGCTTTTCCTCCGTCTGTGCCTAGGGCTACTTGAAGAGGAAACAAACCATAGAGACAAAAGTGAGAACTCCTTTATTTTGTCAAGTAGCAAAGAGCTACTACAAACCATGTTGGATTTAGAGTTCCAAATTCATGTATCTATATAGCAGAGAACAGAGTGAAACCTAAATATAAAAACTGCTACTGTAGACGAACGCTTCAACCTAGAAGAACAAAATTTGGTGAGCCAAGTGGGATTTGTGTACCGATCATTACCACCACGTATCATCAACATTGGGTGACAAAATGTTTGCTGGTATTTCGGACACTCGTAATTTCTTGGAAGCTTGGCAACCCCTTTCAATGAAAGTGCTTTTCCACAGTCTGTGCCTAGGGCGACTTGAAGAGGAAACAAACCATAGAGACAAAACTGAGAACTCCTATATTTTGTCAACTTTCAAAGAGCCACTACAAACCATGTTGGATTTAGAGTTCAAATTCATCTATCTATATAGGAGAGAACAGAGTGAAACCTAAAAATAAAAACTGCTACTGTAAAAGAACTCTTCAACCTAGAAGAACAAAATTTGGTAAGCCAAGTGGGATTTGTGTACTGATCATTACCACCAAGTATCATCAAGATTCGGTGAAAAAATATTTGCTGGTATTTCGGAAACTCGTTATTTCTTAGAAGCTTGGCGACCCCTCTCAATGAAAGTCCTTTTCCACAGTCTTTGCCTAGGACTACTTGAAGGGGAAACAAAACATAGAGACAAAACTGAGAACTACTTTATTTTGTCAAGTTTCAAAGAGCTACTGCAAACCACATTGGATTTAGAGTTCCAAATTCATCTATCTATATAGGAGAGAACAGAGTGAAACCTAAATATAAAAACTGCTACTGTAGACAAACGCTTCAACCTAGAAGAACAGAATTTGGTGAGCCAAGTGGGATTTGTGTACCGATCATCACCACCATGTATCATCAAGATTGGGTGAAAAAATATTTGCTGGTATTTCGGAAACTCGTTATTTCTTAGAAGCTTGGCAACTGCTCTCAATGAAAGTGCTTTTCCACAGTCTGTGCCTAGGGCTACTTGAAGAGGAAACAAACCATAGAGACAAAACTGAGAACTCTTTTATTTTGACAAGTTTCAAAGAGCTACTACAAACCATGTTGGATTTAGAGTTCCAAATTCATTCTATATATATAGGAGAGAACAGAGTAAAACCTAAAAATAAAAACTGCTACTGTAAACGAATGCTTCAACCTAGAAGAACAAAATTTGGTGAGCCAATTGGGACTTGTGTACTTGTCATTACCACAACGTATGATGAACATTGGGTGAAAAAATGTTTGCTGGTATTTCGGACAACTCGTAATTTCTTGGAATCTTGACAATCCCTTTCAATGAAAGTGCTTTTCCACAGTCTGTGCCTAGGGCGACTTGAAGAGGAAACAAACCATAGAGACAAAACTGAGATCTCCTAAGTTTTGTCAACTTTCAAAGAGCTACTACAAACCATGTTGGATTTAGAGTTCAAAATTCATCTATCTATGTAGGAGAGAACAGAGTGAAACCTAAAAATAAAAACTGCTACTGTAAACGAATGCTTCAACCTAGAAGAACAAAATTTGGTGAGCCAAGTGGGATTTGTGTACCAATCATTACCACCACGTATCATCAAGATTGGGTGAAAAAATATTTGCTGCTATTTCGGAAACTGGTAATTTCTTGGAAGCTTGGCAACCCCTCTCAATGAAAGTGCTTTTCCACAGTCTCTTCTTACTGCTACTTGAAGCGGAAACAAATCATAGAGACACATCTTAGAACTCTTTTATTTTGTCAAGTTTCAAAGAGCTACTACAAACCATGTTGGATTTAGAGTTCCAAATTCATCTATCTATATAGGAGAGAACAGAGTGAAACCTAAAAATAAAAACTGCTACTGTAGACGAATGCTTCAACCTAGAACAAAATTTGTTGAGCCAAGTGGGATTTGTGTACTTGTCCTTACCACCAAGTATCATCAGGATTGGGTGAAAAAATATTTGCTGGTATTTCGGAAACTCATTATTTCTTAGAAGCTTCGCATCCCCTCTCAATGAAAGTGCTTTTCCTCCGTCTGTGCCTAGGGCTACTTGAAGAGGAAACAAACCATAGAGACAAAAGTGAGAACTCCTTTATTTTGTCAAGTTTCAAAGAGCTACTACAAACCATGTTGGATTTAGAGTTCCAAATTCATCTATCTATATAGGAGAGAACAGAGTAAAACCTAAAAATAAAAACTGCTACTGTAAACGAACGCTTCAAACTAGAAGAACAAAATTTGGTGAGCCAATTGGGACTTGTGTACTTGTCATTACCACAATGTATGATGAACATTGGGTGAAAAAATTTTGCTGGTATTTCGGACACTCGTAATTTCTTGGAATCTTGACAACCCCTTTCAATGAAAGTGCTTTTCCGCAGTCTATGCCTAGGGCGACTTGAAGAGGAAACAAACCATAGAGACAAAACTGAGATCTCCTAAGTTTTGTCAACTTTCAAAGAGCTACTACAAACCCTGTTGGATTTAGATTCAAAATTCATCTATCTATGTAGGAGAGAACAGAGTGAAACCTAAAAATAAAAACTGCTACTGTAAACGAATGCTTCAACCTAGAAGAACAAAATTTGGTGAGCCAAGTGGGATTTGTGTACCAATCATTACCACAAAGTATCATCAAGATTGGGTGAAAAAATATTTGCTGCTATTTCGGAAACTGGTAATTTCTTGGAAGCTTGGCAACCCCTCTCAATGAAAGTGCTTTTCCACAGTCTCTTCTTACGGCTACTTGAAGCGGAAACAAATCATAGAGACACATCTTAGAACTCCTTTATTTTGTCAAGTTTCAAAGAGCTACTACAAACCATGTTGGATTTAGAGTTCCAAATTCATCTATCTATATAGGAGAGAACAGAGTGAAACCTAAAAATAAAAACTGCTACTGTAGACGAATGCTTCAACCTAGAACAAAATTTGTTGAGCCAAGTGGGATTTGTGTACTTGTCCTTACCACCAAGTATCATCAGGATTGGGTGAAAAAATATTTGCTGGTATTTCGGAAACTCATTATTTCTTAGAAGCTTCGCATCCCCTCTCAATGAAAGTGCTTTTCCTCCGTCTGTGCCTAGGGCTACTTGAAGAGGAAACAAACCATAGAGACAAAAGTGAGAACTCCTTTATTTTGTCAAGTATCAAAGAGCTACTACAAACCATGTTGGATTTAGAGTTCCAAATTCATGTATCTATATAGCAGAGAACAGAGTGAAACCTAAATATAAAAACTGCTACTGTAGACGAACGCTTCAACCTAGAAGAACAAAATTTGGTGAGCCAAGTGGGATTTGTGTACCCATCATTACCACCACGTATCATCAACATTTTGTGACAAAATGTTTGCTGGTATTTCGGACACTCGTAATTTCTTCGAAGCTTGGCAACCCCTTTCAATGAAAGTGCTTTTCCACAGTGTGTGCCTAGGGCGACTTGAAGAGGAAACAAACCATAGAGACAAAACTGAGAACTCCTATATTTTGTCAACTTTCAAAGAGCCACTACAAACCATGTTGGATTTAGAGTTCAAATTCGTCTATTTATATAGGAGAGAACAGAGTGAATCCTAAAAATAAAAACTGCTACTGTAAAAGAACTCTTCAACCTAGAAGAACAAAATTTGGTAAGCCAAGTGGGATTTGTGTACTGATCATTACCACCAAGTATCATCAAGATTCGGTGAAAAAATATTTGCTGGTATTTCGGAAACTCGTTATTTCTTAGAAGCTTGGCAACCCCTCTCAATGAAAGTCCTTTTCCACAGTCTTTGCCTAGGACTACTTGACGGGGAAACAAAACATAGAGACAAAACTGAGAACTACTTTATTTTGTCGAGTTTCAAAGAGCTACTGCAAACCATATTGGATTTAGAGTTCCAAATTCATCTATCTATATAGGAGAGAACAGAGTTTAACCTAAATATAAAAACTGCTACTGTAGACAAAAGCTTCAACCTAGAAGAACAGAATTTGGTGAGCCAAGTGGGATTTGTGTACCGATCATCACCACCAAGTATCATCAAGATTGGGTGAAAAAATATTTGCTGGTATTTCGGAAACTCGTTATTTCTTAGAAGCTTGGCAACCGCTCTCAATGAAAGTGCTTTTCCACAGTCTGTGCCTAGGGCTACTTGAAGAGGAAACAAACCATAGAGACAAAACTGAGAACTCTTTTATTTTGACAAGTTTCAAAGAGCTACTACAAACCATGTTGGATTTAGAGTTCCAAATTCATCTATCTATATAGGAGAGAACAGAGTAAAACCTAAAAATAAAAACTGCTACTGTAAACGAACGCTTCAACCTAGAAGAACAAAATTTGGTGAGCCAATTGGGACTTGTGTACTTGTCATTACCACAACGTATGATGAACATTGGGTGAAAAAATGTTTGCTGGTATTTCGGACACTCGTAATTTCTTGGAATCTTGGCAACCCCTTTCAATGAAAGTGCTTTTCCACAGTCTGTGCCTAGGGCGACTTGAAGAGGAAACAAACCATTGAGACAAAACTGAGATCTCCTAAGTTTTGTCAACTTTCAAAGAGCTACTACAAACCATGTTGGATTTAGAGTTCAAAATTCATCTATCTATGTAGGAGAGAACAGAGTGAAACCTAAAAATAAAAACTGCTACTGTAAACGAATGCTTCAACCTAGAAGAACAAAATTTGGTGAGCCAAGTGGGATTTGTGTACCAATCATTACCACCAAGTATCATCAAGATTGGGTGAAAAAATATTTGCTGCTATTTCGGAAACTGGTAATTTCTTGGAAGCTTGGCAACCCCTCTCAATGAAAGTGCTTTTCCACAGTCTCTTCTTACTGCTACTTGAAGCGGAAACAAATCATAGAGACACATCTTAGAACTCTTTTATTTTGTCAAGTTTCAAAGAGCTACTACAAACCATGTTGGATTTAGAGTTCCAAATTCATCTATCTATATAGGAGAGAACAGAGTGAAACCTAAAAATAAAAACTGCTACTGTAGACGAATGCTTCAACCTAGAACAAAATTTGTTGAGCCAAGTGGGATTTGTGTACTTGTCCTTACCACCAAGTATCATCAGGATTGGGTGAAAAAATATTTGCTGGTATTTCGGAAACTCATTATTTCTTAGAAGCTTCGCATCCCCTCTCAATGAAAGTGCTTTTCCTCCGTCTGTGCCTAGGGCTACTTGAAGAGGAAACAAACCATAGAGACAAAAGTGAGAACTCCTTTATTTTGTCAAGTTTCAAAGAGCTACTACAAACCATGTTGGATTTAGAGTTCCAAATTCATCTATCTATATAGGAGAGAAGAGAGTAAAACCTAAAAATAAAAACTGCTACTGTAAACGAACGCTTCAAACTAGAAGAACAAAATTTGGTGAGCCAATTGGGACTTGTGTACTTGTCATTACCACAATGTATGATGAACATTGGGTGAAAAAATTTTGCTGGTATTTCGGACACTCGTAATTTCTTGGAATCTTGACAACCCCTTTCAATGAAAGTGCTTTTCCGCAGTCTGTGCCTAGGGCGACTTGAAGAGGAAACAAACCATAGAGACAAAACTGAGATCTCCTAAGTTTTGTCAACTTTCAAAGAGCTACTACAAACCATGTTGGATTTAGATTCAAAATTCATCTATCTATGTAGGAGAGAACAGAGTGAAACCTAAAAATAAAAACTGCTACTGTAAACGAATGCTTCAACCTAGAAGAACAAAATTTGGTGAGCCAAGTGGGATTTGTGTACCAATCATTACCACCAAGTATCATCAAGATTGGGTGAAAAAATATTTGCTGCTATTTCGGAAACTGGTAATTTCTTGGAAGCTTGGCAACCCCTCTCAATGAAAGTGCTTTTCCACAGTCTCTTCTTACGGCTACTTGAAGCGGAAACAAATCATAGAGACACATCTTAGAACTCTTTTATTTTGTCAAGTTTCAAAGAGCTACTACAAACCATATTGGATTTAGAGTTCCAAATTCATCTATCTATATAGAAGAGAACAGAGTTTAACCTAAATATAAAAACTGCTACTGTAGACAAACGCTTCAACCTAGAAGAACAGAATTTGGTGAGCCAAGTGGGATTTGTGTACCGATCATCACCACCAAGTATAATCAAGATTGGGTGAAAAAATATTTGCTGGTATTTCGGAAACTCGTTATTTCTTAGAAGCTTGGCAACCGCTCTCAATGAAAGTGCTTTTCACAGTCTGTGCCTAGGGCTACTTGAAGAGGAAACAAACCATAGAGACAAAACTGAGAACTCTTTTATTTTGACAAGTTTCAAAGAGCTACTACAAACCATGTTGGATTTAGAGTTCCAAATTCATCTATCTATATAGGAGAGAACAGAGTAAAACCTAAAAATAAAAACTGCTACTGTAAACGAACGCTTCAACCTAGAAGAACAAAATTTGGTGAGCCAATTGGGACTTGTGTACTTGTCATTACCACAACGTATGATGAACATTGGGTGAAAAAATGTTTGCTGGTATTTCGGACACTCGTAATTTCTTGGAATCTTGGCAACCCCTTTCAATGAAAGTGCTTTTCCACAGTCTGTGCCTAGGGCGACTTGAAGAGGAAACAAACCATTGAGACAAAACTGAGATCTCCTAAGTTTTGTCAACTTTCAAAGAGCTACTACAAACCATGTTGGATTTAGAGTTCAAAATTCATCTATCTATGTAGGAGAGAACAGAGTGAAACCTAAAAATAAAAACTGCTACTGTAAACGAATGCTTCAACCTAGAAGAACAAAATTTGGTGAGCCAAGTGGGATTTGTGTACCAATCATTACCACCAAGTATCATCAAGATTGGGTGAAAAAATATTTGCTGCTATTTCGGAAACTGGTAATTTCTTGGAAGCTTGGCAACCCCTCTCAATGAAAGTGCTTTTCCACAGTCTCTTCTTAGGGCTACTTGAAGCGGAAACAAATCATAGAGACACATCTTAGAACTCCTTTATTTTGTCAAGTTTCAAAGAGCTACTACAAACCATGTTGGATTTAGAGTTCCAAATTCATCTATCTATATAGGAGAGAACAGAGTGAAACCTAAAAATAAAAACTGCTACTGTAGACGAATGCTTCAACCTAGAACAAAATTTGTTGAGCCAAGTGGGATTTGTGTACTTGTCCTTACCACCAAGTATCATCAGGATTGGGTGAAAAAATATTTGCTGGTATTTCGGAAACTCATTATTTCTTAGAAGCTTCGCATCCCCTCTCAATGAAAGTGCTTTTCCTCCGTCTGTGCCTAGGGCTACTTGAAGAGGAAACAAACCATAGAGACAAAAGTGAGAACTCCTTTATTTTGTCAAGTTTCAAAGAGCTACTACAAACCATGTTGGATTTAGAGTTCCAAATTCATGTATCTATATAGCAGAGAACAGAGTGAAACCTAAATATAAAAACTGCTACTGTAGACGAATGCTTCAAACTAGAAGAACAAAATTTGGTGAGCCAAGTGGGATTTGTGTACCGATCATTACCACCACGTATCATCAACATTGGGTGACAAAATGTTTGCTGGTATTTCGGACACTCGTAATTTCTTGGAAGCTTGGCAACCCCTTTCAATGAAAGTGCTTTTCCAAAGTCTGTGCCTAGGGCGACTTGAAGAGGAAACAAACCATAGAGACAAAACTGAGAACTCCTTTATTTTGTCAAGTTTCAAAGAGCCACTACAAACCATGTTGGATTTAGAGTTCCAAATTCATCGATCTCTTTAGGAGAGAACAGAGTGAAACCTAAATACAAAAACTGCTACTGTAGACGAACGCTTCAACCTAGAAGAACAAAATTTGGTGAGCCAAGTGGGATTTGTGTACCGATCATTACCACCACGTATCATCAACATTGGGTAACAAAATATTTGCTGGTATTTCGGAAACTGGTAATTTCTTGGAAGCTTGGCAACCCCTTTCAATCAAAGTGCTTTTCCACAGTCTCTGCCTAGGGCTACATGAAGCGGAAACAAATCATAGAGACAAAACTGAGAACTCCTTTACTTTGTCAAGTTTCAAAGAGCTACTACAAACCATATTGGATTTAGAGTTCCACATTCATCTATCTATATAGGAGAGAACAGAGTGAAACCTAAATATAAAAACTGCTACTGTACACGAACGTTTCAACCTACAAGAACAAAATTTGGTGAGCCAAGTGGGAAATGTGTACTGATCATTAACACAATGTATCATCAAGATTGGGTGAAAAAATATTTGCTGGTAATTCGGAAACTCGTTATTTCTTAGAAGCTTGGCAACCCCTCTCAATGAAAGTGCTTTTCCACAGTCTCTGCTTAGGGCTAATTGAAGCAGAAACAAATCATAGAGACACATCTTAGAACTCCTTTATTTTGTCAAGTTTCAAAGAGCTACTACAAACCACCTTGGATTTAGAGTTCTCAATTCATCTATCTCTATAGGAGAAAACAGAGTGAAACCTAAATATAAAAACTGCTACTGTAGACGAACGCTTCAACCTAGAAGAACAAAATTTGGTGAGCCAAGTGGGATTTGTGTACTGATCATTACCACCAAGTATCATCAAGATTGGGTGAAAAAATAGTTGCTGGTATTTCGGAAACTCATAATTTTTGGAAGTTTGGCAACCCATCTCAATGAAAGTGCTTTTCCACAGTCTCTGACTAGGGCTACTTGAAGCGGAAACATACCATAGAGACAAAACTGAGAACTCCTTTATTTTTTCAAGTGTCAACAAGCTACTACAAACCATGTTGGATTTATAGTTCCAAATTCATCTATCTATATAGGAGAGAACAGAGTGAAACCTAAAAATAAAAACTGCTCCTGAAAACGAACCCATCAATCTAGAAGAACAAAATTTGGTGAGTCAAGTGGGATTTGTGTACTTGTCATTACCACCAAGTATCATCAAGATTGTGTGAAAAAATATTTGCTGGTATTTCAGAATCTCGTTATTTCTTAGAAGCTTGGCAACCCCTCTCATTGAAAGTCCTTTTCCAACTCGGTTCCTAGGGCTACTTGAAGAGGAAACAAACCATAGAGACAAAACTGAGAACTCCTTTATTTTGTCAAGTTACAAAGAGCTACTATAAACCATGTTGGATTTAGAGTTCCAAATTCATCTATCTATATAGGAGAGAACAGAGTAAAACCTAAAAATAAAAACTGCTACTGTAGACGAACGCTTCAACCTAGAAGAACAAAATTTGGTGAGCCAAGTGGGATTTGTGTACCGATCATTACCACCACGTATCATCAACATTGGGTGACAAAATGTTTGCTGGTATTGTGGACACTCGTAATTTCTTGGAAGCTTGGCAACCCCTTTCAATGAAAGTGCTTTTCCACAGTCTGTGCCTAGGGCGACTTGAAGAGGAAACAAACCATAGAGACAAAACTGAGAACTCCTATATTTTGTCAACTTTCAAAGAGCCACTACAAACCATGTTGGATTTAGAGTTCAAATTCATCTATCTTTATAGGAGAGAACAGAGTGAAACCTAAAAATAAAAACTGCTACTGGAAAAGAACTCTTCAACCTAGAAGAACAAAATTTGGTAAGCCAAGTGGGATTTGTGTACTGATCATTACCACCAAGTATCATCAAGATTCGGTGAAAAATATTTGCTGGTATTTCGGAAACTCGTTATTTCTTAGAAGCTTGGCAACCCCTCTCAATGAAAGTCCTTTTCCACAGTCTTTGCCTAGGACTACTTGAAGGGGAAACAAAACATAGAGACAAAACTGAGAACTACTTTATTTTGTCAAGTTTCAAAGAGCTACTGCAAACCACGTTGGATTTAGAGTTCCAAATTCATCTATCTATATAGGAGAGAACAGAGTGAAACCTAAATATAAAAACTGCTACTGTAGACAAACGCTTCAACCTAGAAGAACAGAATTTGGTGAGCCAAGTGGGATTTGTGTACCGATCATCACCACCATGTATCATCAAGATTGGTTGAAAAAATATTTGCTGGTATTTCGGAAACTCGTTATTTCTTAGAAGCTTGGCAACCGCTCTCAATGAAAGTGCTTTTCCACAGTCTGTGCATAGGGCTACTTGAAGAGGAAACAAACCATAGAGACAAAACTGAGAACTCTTTTATTTTGGCAAGTTTCAAAGAGCTACTCCAAACCATGTTGGATTTAGAGTTCCAAATTCATCTATCTATATAAGAGAGAACAGAGTAAAACCTAAAAATAAAAACTGCTACTGTAAATGAACGCTTCAACCTAGAAGAACAAAATTTGGTGAGCCAATTGGGACTTGTGTACTTGTCATTACCACAATGTATGATGAACATTGGGTGAAAAAATTTTGCTGGTATTTCGGACACTCGTAATTTCTTGGAATCTTGACAACCCCTTTCAATGAAAGTGCTTTTCCACAGTCTGTGCCTAGGGCGACTTGAAGAGGAAACAAACCATTGAGACAAAACTGAGATCTCCTAAGTTTTGTCAACTTTCAAAGAGCTACTACAAACCATGTTGGATTTAGAGTTCAAAATTCATCTATCTATGTAGGAGAGAACAGAGTGAAACCTAAAAATAAAAACTGCTACTGTAAACGAATGCTTCAACCTAGAAGAACAAAATTTGGTGAGCCAAGTGGGATTTGTGTACCAATCATTACCACCAAGTATCATCAAGATTGGGTGAAAAAATATTTGCTGCTATTTCGGAAACTGGTAATTTCTTGGAAGCTTGGCAACCCCTCTCAATGAAAGTGCTTTTCCACAGTCTCTTCTTACGGCTACTTGAAGCGGAAACAAATCATAGAGACACATCTTAGAACTCTTTTATTTTGTCAAGTTTCAAAGAGCTACTACAAACCATGTTGGATTTAGAGTTCCAATTTCATCTATCTATATAGGAGAGAACAGAGTGAAACCTAAAAATAAAAACTGCTACTGTAGACGAATGCTTCAACCTAGAACAAAATTTGTTGAGCCAAGTGGGATTTGTGTAATTGTCCTTACCACCAAGTATCATCAGGATTGGGTGAAAAAATATTTGCTGGTATTTCGGAAACTCATTATTTCTTAGAAGCTTCGCATCCCCTCTCAATGAAAGTGCTTTTCCTCCGTCTGTGCCTAGGGCTACTTGAAGAGGAAACAAAACATAGAGACAAAAGTGAGAACTCCTTTATTTTGTCAAGTATCAAAGAGCTACTACAAACCATGTTGGATTTAGAGTTCCAAATTCATGTATCTATATAGCAGAGAACAGAGAGAAACCTAAATATAAAAACTGCTACTGTAGACGAACGCTTCAACCTAGAAGAACAAAATTTGGTGAGCCAAGTGGGATTTGTGTACCGATCATTACCACCACGTATCATCAACATTGGGTGACAAAATGTTTGCTGGTATTTCGGACACTCGTAATTTCTTGGAAGCTTGGCAACCCCTTTCAACGAAAGTGCTTTTCCACAGTCTGTGCCTAGGGCGACTTGAAGAGGAAACAAACCATAGAGACAAAACTGAGAACTCCTATATTTTGTCAACTTTCAAAGAGCCACTACAAACCATGTTGGATTTAGAGTTCAAATTCATCTATCTATATAGGAGTGAACAGAGTGAAACCTAAAAATAAAAACTGCTACTGTAAAAGAACTCTTCAACCTAGAAGAACAAAATTTGGTAAGCCAAGTGGGATTTGTGTACTGATCATTACCACCAAGTATCATCAAGATTCGGTGAAAAAATATTTGCTGGTATTTCGGAAAGTCGTTATTTCTTAGAAGCTTGGCAACCCCTCTCAATGAAAGTCCTTTTCCACAGTCTTTGCCTAGGACTACTTGAAGGGGAAACAAAACATAGAGACAAAACTGAGATCTACTTTATTTTGTCAAGTTTCAAAGAGCTACTGCAAACCATATTGGATTTAGAGTTCCAAATTCATCTATCTATATAGGAGAGAACAGAGTTTAACCTAAATATAAAAACTGCTACTGTAGACAAACGCTTCAACCTAGAAGAACAGAATTTGGTGAGCCAAGTGGGATTTGTGTACCGATCATCACCACCAAGTATCATCAAGATTGGGTGAAAAAATATTTGCTGGTATTTCGGAAACTCGTTATTTCTTAGAAGCTTGGCAACCGCTCTCAATGAAAGTGCTTTTCCACAGTCTGTGCCTAGGGCTACTTGAAGAGGAAACAAACCATAGAGACAAAACTGAGAACTCTTTTATTTTGACAAGTTTCAAAGAGCTACTACAAACCATGTTGGATTTAGAGTTCCAAATTCATCTATCTATATAGGAGAGAACAGAGTAAAACCTAAAAATAAAAACTGCTACTCTAAAGGAACGCTTCAACCTAGAAGAACAAAATTTGGTGAGCCAATTGGGACTTGTGTACTTGTCATTACCACAACGTATGATGAACATTGGGTGAAAAAATGTTTGCTGGTATTTCGGACACTCGTAATTTCTTGGAATCTTGGCAACCCCTCTCAATGAAAGTGCTTTTCCACAGTCTCTGCTTAGGGCTAATTGAAGCAGAAACAAATCATAGAGACACATCTTAGAACTCCTTTATTTTGTCAAGTTTCAAAGAGCTACTACAAACCACGTTGGATTTAGAGTTCTCAATTCATCTATCTCTATAGGAGAAAACAGAGTGAAACCTAAATATAAAAACTGCTACTGTAGACTAATGCTTCAACCTAGAAGAACAAAATTTGGTGAGCCAAGTGGGACTTGTGTACTTGTCCTTACCACCAAGTATCATCAAGATTTTGTGAAAAAATATTTGCTGGTATTTCAGAAACTCGTTATTTCTTAGAAGCTTTGCAACCCCACTCATTGAAAGTACTTTTCCACAGTCTGTGCCTAGGACTACTTGAAGAGGAAACAAACCATAGAAACGAAACTGAGAACTCCTTTATTTTGTCAAGTTTCAAAGAGTTACTACAAACCAAGTTGGATTTAGAGATCTCAATTCATCTGTCTATATAGGAGAGAACAGAGTGAAACCTAAATATAAAAACTGCTACTGTAGACCAACGCTTCAACCTAGAAGAACAAAATTTGGTGAGCCAAGTGGGTTTTGTGTACTGATCATTACCACCAAGTATCATCAAGATTGGGTAAAAATATATTTGCTGGTGTTTCAGAAACTCGTTATTTCTTAGAAGCTTGGCAACCCCTCTCAAATAACGTCCTTTTCAACAGTCTGTGCCTAGGACTACTTGAAGAGGAAACAAACCATAGAATCGAAACTGAGAACTCCTTTATTTTGTCAAGGTTCAAAGAGCTACTACAAACCATGTTGGATTTAGAGTTCCAAATTCATCTATCTATATAGGAGAGAACAGAGAGAAACCTAAATATAAAAACTGCTACTGTAGACGAACGCTTCAACCTAGAAGAACAAAATTTGGTGAGCCAAGTGGGATTTGTGTACCGATCATTACCACCACGTATCATCAACATTGGGTGACAAAATGTTTGCTGGTATTTCGGACACTCGTAATTTCTTGGAAGCTTGGCAACCCCTTTCAACGAAAGTGCTTTTCCACAGTCTGTGCCTAGGGCGACTTGAAGAGGAAACAAACCATAGAGACAAAACTGAGAACTCCTATATTTTGTCAACTTTCAAAGAGCCACTACAAACCATGTTGGATTTAGAGTTCAAATTCATCTATCTATATAGGAGTGAACAGAGTGAAACCTAAAAATAAAAACTGCTACTGTAAAAGAACTCTTCAACCTAGAAGAACAAAATTTGGTAAGCCAAGTGGGATTTGTGTACTGATCATTACCACCAAGTATCATCAAGATTCGGTGAAAAAATATTTGCTGGTATTTCGGAAAGTCGTTATTTCTTAGAAGCTTGGCAACCCCTCTCAATGAAAGTCCTTTTCCACAGTCTTTGCCTAGGACTACTTGAAGGGGAAACAAAACATAGAGACAAAACTGAGATCTACTTTATTTTGTCAAGTTTCAAAGAGCTACTGCAAACCATATTGGATTTAGAGTTCCAAATTCATCTATCTATATAGGAGAGAACAGAGTTTAACCTAAATATAAAAACTGCTACTGTAGACAAACGCTTCAACCTAGAAGAACAGAATTTGGTGAGCCAAGTGGGATTTGTGTACCGATCATCACCACCAAGTATCATCAAGATTGGGTGAAAAAATATTTGCTGGTATTTCGGAAACTCGTTATTTCTTAGAAGCTTGGCAACCGCTCTCAATGAAAGTGCTTTTCCACAGTCTGTGCCTAGGGCTACTTGAAGAGGAAACAAACCATAGAGACAAAACTGAGAACTCTTTTATTTTGACAAGTTTCAAAGAGCTACTACAAACCATGTTGGATTTAGAGTTCCAAATTCATCTATCTATATAGGAGAGAACAGAGTAAAACCTAAAAATAAAAACTGCTACTCTAAAGGAACGCTTCAACCTAGAAGAACAAAATTTGGTGAGCCAATTGGGACTTGTGTACTTGTCATTACCACAACGTATGATGAACATTGGGTGAAAAAATGTTTGCTGGTATTTCGGACACTCGTAATTTCTTGGAATCTTGGCAACCCCTCTCAATGAAAGTGCTTTTCCACAGTCTCTGCTTAGGGCTAATTGAAGCAGAAACAAATCATAGAGACACATCTTAGAACTCCTTTATTTTGTCAAGTTTCAAAGAGCTACTACAAACCACGTTGGATTTAGAGTTCTCAATTCATCTATCTCTATAGGAGAAAACAGAGTGAAACCTAAATATAAAAACTGCTACTGTAGACTAATGCTTCAACCTAGAAGAACAAAATTTGGTGAGCCAAGTGGGACTTGTGTACTTGTCCTTACCACCAAGTATCATCAAGATTTTGTGAAAAAATATTTGCTGGTATTTCAGAAACTCGTTATTTCTTAGAAGCTTTGCAACCCCACTCATTGAAAGTACTTTTCCACAGTCTGTGCCTAGGACTACTTGAAGAGGAAACAAACCATAGAAACGAAACTGAGAACTCCTTTATTTTGTCAAGTTTCAAAGAGTTACTACAAACCAAGTTGGATTTAGAGATCTCAATTCATCTGTCTATATAGGAGAGAACAGAGTGAAACCTAAATATAAAAACTGCTACTGTAGACCAACGCTTCAACCTAGAAGAACAAAATTTGGTGAGCCAAGTGGGTTTTGTGTACTGATCATTACCACCAAGTATCATCAAGATTGGGTAAAAATATATTTGCTGGTGTTTCAGAAACTCGTTATTTCTTAGAAGCTTGGCAACCCCTCTCAAATAACGTCCTTTTCAACAGTCTGTGCCTAGGACTACTTGAAGAGGAAACAAACCATAGAATCGAAACTGAGAACTCCTTTATTTTGTCAAGGTTCAAAGAGCTACTACAAACCATGTTGGATTTAGAGTTCCAAATTCATCTATCTATATAGGAGAGAACAGAGTGAAACCTAAAAATAAAAACTGCTACTGTAAACGAACGCTTCAACCTAGAAGAACAAAATTTGGTGAGCCAATTGGGACTTGTGTACTTGTCATTACCACAATGTATGATGAACATTGGGTAAAAAAATATTTGCTGGTATTTCGGACACTCGTAATTTCTTGGAATCTTGACAATCCCTTTCAATGAAAGTGCTTTTCCACAGTCTGTGCCTAGGGCGACTTGAAGAGGAAACAAACCATAGAGACAAAACTGAGATCTCCTAAGTTTTGTCAACTTTCAAAGAGCTACTACAAACCATGTTGGATTTAGAGTTCAAAATTCATCTATCTATGTAGGAGAGAACAGAGTGAAACCTAAAAATAAAAACTGCTACTGTAAACGAATGCTTCAACCTAGAAGAACAAAATTTGGTGAGCCAAGTGGGATTTGTGTACCAATCATTACCACCAAGTATCATCAAGATTGGGTGAAAAAATATTTGCTGCTATTTCGGAAACTGGTAATTTCTTGGAAGCTTGGCAACCCCTCTCAATGAAAGTGCTTTTCCACAGTCTCTTCTTACGGCTACTTGAAGTGGAAACAAATCATAGAGACACATCTTAGAACTCTTTTATTTTGTCAAGTTTCAAAGAGCTACTACAAACCATGTTGGATTTAGAGTTCCAAATTCATGTATCTATATAGCAGAGAACAGAGTGAAACCTAAATATAAAAACTGCTACTGTAGACGAACGCTTCAACCTAGAAGAACAAAATTTGGTGAGCCAAGTGGGATTTGTGTACCCATCATTACCACCACGTATCATCAACATTTTGTGACAAAATGTTTGCTGGTATTTCGGACACTCGTAATTTCTTGGAAGCTTGGCAACCCCTTTCAATGAAAGTGCTTTTCCACAGTCTGTGCCTAGGGCGACTTGAAGAGGAAACAAACCATAGAGACAAAACTGAGAACTCCTATATTTTGTCAACTTTAGAAGAGCCACTACAAACCATGTTGGATTTAGAGTTCAAATTCATCTATCTATATAGGAGAGAACAGAGTGAAACGTAAAAATAAAAACTGCTACTGGAAAAGAACTCTTCAACCTAGAAGAACAAAATTTGGTAAGCCAAGTGGGATTTGTGTACTGATCATTACCCCCAAGTATCATCAAGATTCGGTGAAAAAATATTTGCTGGTATTTCGGAAACTCGTTATTTCTTAGAAGCTTGGCAACCCCTCTCAATGAAAGTCCTTTTCCAAAGTATTTGCCTAGGACTACTTGAAGGGGAAACAAAACATAGAGACAAAACTGAGAACTACTTTATTTTGTCAAGTTTCAAAGAGCTACTGCAAACCACATTGGATTTAGAGTTCCAAATTCATCTATCTATATAGGAGAGAACAGAGTGAAACCTAAATATAAAAACTGCTACTGTAGACAAACGCTTCAACCTAGAAGAACAGAATTTGGTGAGCCAAGTGGGATTTGTGTACCGATCATCACCACCATGTATCATCAAGATTGGGTGAAAAAATATTTGCTGGTATTTCGGAAACTCGTTATTTCTTAGAAGCTTGGCAACTGCTCTCAATGAAAGTGCTTTTCCACAGTCTGTGCCTAGGGCTACTTGAAGAGGAAACAAACCATAGAGACAAAACTGAGAACTCTTTTATTTTGTCAAGTTTCAAAGAACTACTAAAAACCATGTTGGATGTAGAGTTCTAAATTCATCTATCTATATAGCAGACAACAGAGTGAAACCTAAATATAAAAACTGCTACTGTGGACGAACGCTTCAACCTAGAAGAACAAAATTCGGTGAGCCAAGTGGAATTTGTGTACCGATCGTTACCACCACGTATCATCAACATTGGGTGACAAAATATTTGCTGGTATTTCGGAAAATCGTAATTTCTTGGAAGCTTGGCAACCCCTTTCAATGAAAGTGGTTTTCCACAGTCTTTGCCTAGGGCTACATGAAGCGGAAACAAATCATAGAGACAAAACTGAGAAGTCATTTATTTTGTCAAGCTTCAAAGAGCTACTACAAACCTTGTTAGATTTAGAGTTCCAAATTCATCTATCTATATAGGATAGAACAGAGTAAAACCTAAAAATAAAAACTGCTACTGTAGACGAATGCTTCAACCTAGAAGAAGAAAATTTGGTGAGCCAAGTGGGATTTGTGTACTTGTCATTACCACCAAGTATCATCAAGATTGGGTGAAAAAATATTTGCTGGTATTTCGGAAACTCGTTATTTCTTAGAAGCTTGGCAACCCCTCTCAATGAAAGTGCTTTTCCACAGTTTCTGCCTAGGGCTACTTGAAGAGGAAACAAACCATAGAGACAAAACTGAGAACTCCTTTATTTTGTCAAGTTTCAAAGAGCCACTACAAACCATGTTGGATTTAGAGTTCCAAATTCATCTATCTATATAAGAGAGAACAGAGTGAAACCTAAACATATAAACTGCTACAGTAGTCGAACGCTTCAACCTGGAAGAACAATATTTCGTGTGCCAAGTGGGATTTGTGTACTGATCATTACCACCAAGTATCATCAACATTGGGTGAAAAAAATATTTGCTGGTATTTCGGAAACTCGTAATTACTTGGAAGCTTGGCAACCCCTCTAAATGAAAGTGCTTTTCCACAGTCAGTGCCTAGGGCTACTTAAAGAGAAAACAATCCATAGAGAAAAAACTGAGACCTCCTTTATTTTTTCAAGTTTCAAATAGCTACTACAAACCATGTAGGATTTAGAATTCCAAATTCATCTATCTATATAGGAGAGAACAGAGTGAAACCTAAAAATAAAAACTGCTACTGTAAACGAATGCTTCAAACTAGAAGAACAAAATTTGGTGAGCCAAGTGGTATTTGTGTACTGATCATTACCACCAACTATCATCAAGATTGGGTGAAAAAATATTTGCTGGTATTTCTGAAACTCGTTATTTCTTAGAAGCTTGCAACCCCTCTCAATGAAAGTGCTTTTCCACAGTCTGTGCCTAGGGCTAATTGAAGAGGAAACAAACCATTGAGACAAAACTGAGAACTCCTTTATTTTGTCAAGTTTCAAAGATGTACTACAAAGCATGTTGGATTTAGAGTTCCAAATTCATCTATCTATATAGGAGAGAACAGAGTGAAACCTAATTATAAAAATTGCTAATGTAGACGAACATTTCAACCTAGAAGAACAAAATTTGGTGAGCCAAGTGGGAATTGTGTACTGATCATCACCACCAAGTATCATCAAGATTGGGTGAAAAAATATTTGTTGGTATTTCGGAAACTCGTTATTTCTTGGAAGCTTGGCAACGCCTTTCAATGAAAGTGCTTTTCCACAGTCTCTGCTTAGGGCTACATGAAGCGGAAACAAATCATAGAGACAAAACTGAGAACTCCTTTACTTTGTCAAGTTTCAAAGAGCTACTACAAACCGTGTTGGATTTAGAGTTCCAAATTCATGTATCTATATAGGAGAGAACAGAGTGAAACCTAAATATAAAAACTGCTACTGTAGACGAACGCTTCAACCTAGAAGAACAAAATTTGGTGAGCCAAGTGGGATTTGTGTACTGATCATTACCACCAAGTGTCATCAAGATTGCGTGAAAAAATATTTGCTGGTATTTCTGAAAATCGTTATTTCTTAGAAGCTTGGCAACCCCACTCAATGAAAGAGCTTTTCCACCATCTGTGCCTAGGGCTACTTGAAGTGGAAACAAACCATAGAGACAAAACTGAGAACTCCTTTATTTTGTCAAGTTTCAAAGAGACACTACAAACCATGTTGGATTTACAGTTCCAAATTCATCTATCTATATAGCAGAGAACAGAGTGAAACCTAAACATAAAAACTGCTACTGTAGACGAACGCTTCAACCTAGAAGAACCAAATTTGGTGAGCCAAGTGGGATTTATGTACTTGTCATTACCACCACGTATCATCAACATTGGGTGAAAAAATATTTGCTAGTATTTCGGAAACTCGTAATTTCTTGGAAGCTTGGCAACCCCTCTAAATGAAAGTGCTTTTCCACAGTCAGTGCCTAGGGCTACTTAAAGAGAAAACAATCGATAGAGACAAAACTGAGACCTCCTTTATTTTTTCAAGTTTCAAATAGCTACTACAAACCATGTAGGATTTAGAATTCCAAATTCATCTATCTATATAGGAGAGAACAGAGTGAAACCTAGAAATAAAAACTGCTACTGTAAACGAATGCTTCAAACTAGAAGAACAAAATTTGGTGAGCCAAGTGGTATTTGTGTACTGATCATTACCACCAACTATCATCAAGATTGGGTGAAAAAATATTTGCTGGTATTTCTGAAAGTCGTTATTTCTTAGAAGCTTGCAACCCCTCTCAATGAAAGTGCTTTTCCACAGTCTGTGCCTAGGGCTAATTGAAGAGGAAACAAACCATTGACAAAACTGAGAACTCCTTTATTTTGTCAAGTTTCAAAGAGCTACTACAAACCATGTTGGATTTAGAGTTCCAAATTCATCTATCTATATAGGTGAGAACAGAATGAAACCTAAAAATAAAAACTGCTAGTGTAGACGAATGCTTCAACCTAGAACAAAATTTGTTGAGCCAAGTGGGATTTGTGTACTTGTCCTTACCACCAAGTATCATCAAGATTGGGTGAAAAAATATTTGCTGGTATTTCGGAAACTCATTATTTCTTAGAAGCTTGGCATCCCCTCTCAATGAAATTGCTTTTCCTCCGTCTGTGCCTAGGGCTACTTGAAGAGGAAACAAACCATAGAGACAAAAGTGAGAACTCCTTTATTTTGTCAAGTTTCAAAGAGCTACTACAAACCATGTTGGATTTAGAGTTCCAAATTCATGTATCTATATAGCAGAGAAGAGAGTGAAACCTAAATATAAAAACTGCTACTGTAGACGAACGCTTCAACCTAGAAGAACAAATTTTGGTGAGCCAAGTGGGATTTGTGTACCGATCATTACCACCACGTATCATCAACATTGGGTCACAAAATATTTGCTGGTATTTTGGAAACTCGTAATTTCTTGGAAGCTTGGCAAACCCTTTCAATGAAAGTGCTTTTCCACAGTCTCTGCCTAGGGCTACATGAAGCGGAAACAAATCATAGAGACAAATCTGAGAACTCCTTTACTTTGTCAAGTTTCAAAGAGCTACTACAAACCATATTGGATTTAGAGTTCCAAATTCATCTATCTATATAGGAGAGAACAGAGTGAAACCTAAATATAAAAACTGCTACAGTAGACGAACGCTTCAACTAAGAAGAACAAAATTTTGTGAGCCAAGTGGGATTTTTGTACTGATCATTACCAGCAAGTGTCATCAAGATTGCGTGAAAAAATATTTGCTGGTATTTCGGAAACTCGTTATTTCTTAGAAGCTTGGCAACCCCTCTCAAGGAAAGTGCTTTTCCACAGTCACTGCTTAGGGCTACTTGAAGCGGACACAAATCATAGAGACAAAACTGAGAAATCCTTTACTTTGTCAAGTTTCAAAGAGCTACTACAAACCATGTTGGATTTAGAGTTCTAAATTCATCTATGTATATAGGAGAGAACAGAGTGAAACCTAAATATAAAAATTGCTACTTTACACGAAAGATTCAACCTAGAAGAACAAAATTTGGTGAGCCAAGTGGGATTTGTGTACTGATCATCACCACCAAGTATCATCAAGATTGGATGGAAAAATATTTGCTGGCATTTCGGAAACTCATTATTTCTTAGAAGCTTGGCAACCCGTCTCAATGAATGTGCTTTTAAACAGTCTGTGCCTAGGGCTACTTGAAGAGGAAACAAACCATAGAGACAAAATTGAGAACTCCTTTGTTTTGTCAAGTTTCAAAGAGCTACTAAAAACCATGTTGGATGTAGAGTTCTAAATTCATGTATCTATATAGCAGACAACAGAGTGAAACCTAAATATAAAAACTGCTACTGTGGACGAACGCTTCAACCTCGAAGAACAAAATTCGGTGAGCCAAGTGGGATTTGTGTACCGATCATTACCACCACGTATCATCAACATTGGATGACAAAATATTTGCTGGTATTTCGGAAAATCGTAATTTCTTGGAAGCTTGGCAACCCCTTTCAATGAAAGTGGTTTTCCACAGTCTTTGCCTAGGGCTACATGAAGCGGAAACAAATCATAGAGACAAAACTGAGAAGTCATTTATTTTGTCAAGTTTCAAAGAGCTACTACAAACCTTGTTAGATTTAGAGTTCCAAATTCATCTATCTATATAGGATAGAACAGAGTAAAACCTAAAAATAAAAACTGCTACTGTAGACGAATGCTTCAACCTAGAAGAAGAAAATTTGGTGAGCCAAGTGGGATTTGTGTACTTGTCATTACCACCAAGTATCATCAAGATTGGGTGAAAAAATATTTGCTGGTATTTCGTAAACTCGTTATTTCTTAGAAGCTTGGCAACCCCTCTCAATGAAAGTGATTTTCCACAGTTTCTGCCTAGGGCTACTTGAAGAGGAAACAACCCATAGAGACAAAACTGAGAACTCCTTTATTTTGTCAAGTTTCAAAGAGCCACTACAAACCATGTTGGATTTAGAGTTCCAAATTCATCTCTCTATATAGCGGAGAACAGAGTGAAACCTAAACATATAAACTGCTACAGTAGACGAACGCTTCAAAATGGAAGAACAATATTTCGTGTGCCAAGTGGGATTTGTGTACTGATCATTACCACCAAGTATCATCAACATTGGGTGAAAAAATATTTGCTGGTATTTCGGAAACTCGTAATTACTTGGAAGCTTGGCAACCCCTCTAAATGAAAGTGCTTTTCCACAGTCAGTGCCTAGGGCTACTTAAAGAGAAAACAATCCATAGAGACAAAACTGAGACCTCCTTTATTTTTTCAAGTTTCAAATAGCTACTACAAACCATGTAGGATTTAGAATTCCAAATTCATCTATCTATATAGGAGAGAACAGAGTGAAACCTAAAAATAAAAACTACTACTGTAAACGAATGCTTCAAACTAGAAGAACAAAATTTGGTGAGCCAAGTGGGAATTGTGTACTGATCATCACCACCAAGTATCATCAAGATTGGGTGAAAAAATATTTGCTGGTATTTCTGAAACTCGTTATTTCTTAGAAGCTTGCAACCCCTCTCAATGAAAGTGCTTTTCCACAGTCTGTGCCTAGGGCTAATTGAAGAGGAAACAAATCATAGAGACAATACTGAGAACTCCTTTATTTTGTCAAGTTTCAAAGAGCTACTAGAAACCATGTTGGATTCAGAGTTCTAAATTCATCTATCTATATAGGAGAGAACAGAGTAAAACCTAAAAATAAAAACTGCTACTGTAGACGAATGCTTCAACCTAGAAGAACAAAATTTGGTGAGTCAAGTGGGATTTGTGTACTTGTCCTTACCACCAAGTATCGTCAAGATTGGGTGAAAAAATATTTGCTGGTATTTCGGGAACTCGTTATTTCTTAGAAGCTTGGCAACCCCTCTCAATGAAAGTGCTTTTCCTCAGTCTGTGCCAGGGATACTTGAAGAGGAAACAAACCATAGAGACAGAACTGAGAACTCCTTTATTTTTTCAAGTTTCAAAGAGCTACTACAAACCATGTTCTATTTAGAGTTCCAAATTCATCTATCAATATAGGAGAGAACAGAGTGAAACCTAAAAATAAAATCTGCTACTGAAAACGAACGCATCAACCTAGAAAGCAAAATTTGGTGAGTCAAGTGGGATTTGTGTACTTGTCATTACCACCAAGTATCATCAAGATTGGGTGAAAAAATATTTGCTGGTATTTCGGAAACTCGTTATGTCTTAGATGCTTGGCAACCCCTCTCAATGAAACTGCTTTTCCACAGTCTGTGCCTAGGGGTACTTGAAGAGGAAACAAACCTTAGAGACAAAACTGAGAACTCCTTTATTTTGTCAAGTTTCAAAGAGCCACTACAAACCATGTTGGATTTACAGTTCCAAATTCATCTAACTATATAGCAGAGAACAGAGTGAAACCTAAATATAAAAATTGCTACTGTAGACGAAAGCTTCAACCTAGAAGAACAAAATTTGGTGAGCCAAGTGGGATTTGTGTACTGATCATCACCACCAAGTATCATCAAGATTGGATGGAAAAATATTTGCTGGCATTTCGGAAACTCTCTATTTCTTAGAAGCTTGGCAACCCGTCTCAATGAATGTGCTTTTCCACAGTCTGTGCCTAGGGCTACTTGAAGAGGAAACAAACCATAGAGACAAAACTGAGAACTCCTTTATTTTGTCAAGTTTCAAAGAGCTACTAAAAACCATGTTGGATGTAGAGTTCCAAATTCATCTATCTATATAGCAGAGAACAGAGTGAAACCTAAATATAAAAACTGCTACTGTAGACGAACGCTTCAACCTAGAAGAACAAAATTTGGTGAGCCAAGTGGGATTTCTGTACTGATCATTACCACCAAGTATCATCAACATTGGGTGAAAAAATATTTGCTGGTATTTCGGAAACTCGTAATTTTTGGAAGCTTGGCAACCCCTCTCAATGAAAGTGCTTTTCAACCATCGTTGCCTAGGGATAATTGAAGAGGAAAAAAACCATAGAGACATAACTGAGAACTCCTTTACTTTGTCAAGTTTCAAAGAGCTACTACAAACCATGTTGCATTCTGAGTTCCAAATTCAACTATCAATATAGCAGAGAACAGAGTGAAACCTAAATATAAAAAGTGCTCCTGTGGATGAACACTTCAACCTAGAAGAACAAAATTTGGTGAGCCAAGTGGGATTTGTGTACTGATCATTACCACCAAGTATCATCAAGATTGGGTGAAAAAATAATTGCAGGTATTTCGGAAACTCATAATTTTTGGAAGTTTGGCAACCCATCTCAATGAAAGTGCTTTTCCACAGTCTCTGACTAGGGCTACTTGAAGCGGAAACATACCATAGAGACAAAACTGAGAACTCCTTTATTTTTTCAAGTTTCAACGAGCTACTACAAACCATGTTGGATTTAGAGTTCCAAATTCATCTATCTATATAGGAGAGAAGAGAGTGAAACCTAAAAATAAAAACTGCTCCTGAAAACGAACCCATCAATCTAGAAGAACAAAATTTGGTGAGTCAAGTGGGATTTGTGTACTTGTCATTACCACCAAGTATCATCAAGATTGTGTGAAAAAATATTTGCTGGTATTTCAGAATCTCGTTATTTCTTAGAAGCTTGGCAACCCCTCTCATTGAAAGTCCTTTTCCACACTCGGTTCCTAGGGCTACTTGAAGAGGAAACAAACCATAGAGACAAAACTGAGAACTCCTTTATTTTGGCAAGTTACAAAGAACTACTACAAACCATGTTGGATTTAGAGTTCCAAATTCATCTATCTATATAGGAGAGAACAGAGTAAAACCTAAAAATAAAAACTGCTACTGTAAACGAACGCTTCAACCTAGAAGAACAAAATTTGGTGAGCCAAGTGGGACTTGTGTACTTGTCATTACCACAACGTATGATGAACATTGGGTGAAAAAATGTTTGCTGGTATTGTGGACACTCGTAATTTCTTGGAATCTTGGCAACCCCTTTCAATGAAAGTGCTTTTCCACAGTCTGTGCCTAGGGCGACTTGAAGAGGAAACAAACCATAGAGACAAAACTGAGATCTCCTAAGTTTTGTCAACTTTCAAAGAGCTACTACAAACCATGTTGGATTTAGAATTCAAAATTCATCTATCTATATAGGAGAGAACAGAGTGAAACCTAAATATAAAAACTTCTACTGTAAACGAATGCTTCAACCTAGAAGAACAAAATTTGGTGAGCCAAGTGGGATTTGTGTACCAATCATTACCACCGAGTATCATCAAGATTGCGTGAAAAAATATTTGCTGCTATTTCGGAAACTGGTAATTTCTTGGAAGCTTGGCAACCCCTGTCAATGAAAGTGCTTTTCCACAGTCTCTTCTTAGGGCTACTTGAAGCGGGAACAAATCATAGAGACAAATCTTAGAACTCCTTTATTTTGTCAAGTTTCAAAGAGCTACTACAAACCATGTTGGATTTAGAGTTCCAAATTCATCTATCTATATAGGAGAGAACAGAGTGAAACCTAAAAATAAAAACTGCTACTGTAGACGAATGCTTCAACCTAGAACAAAATTTGTTGAGCCAAGTGGGATTTGTGTACTTGTCCTTACCACCAAGTATCATCAAGATTGGGTGAAAAAATATTTGCTGGTATTTCGGAAACTCATTATTTCTTAGAAGCTTCGCATCCCCTCTCAATGAAAGTGCTTTTCCTCCGTCTGTGCCTAGGGCTACTTGAAGAGGAAACAAACCATAGAGACAAAAGTGAGAACTCCTTTATTTTGTCAAGTTTCAAAGAGCTACTAGAAACCATGTTGGATTTAGAGTTCCAAATTCATGTATCTATATAGCAGAGAAGAGAGTGAAACCTAAATATAAAAACTGCTACTGTAGACGAACGCTTCAACCTAGAAGAACAAATTTTGGTGAGCCAAGTGGGATTTGTGTACCGATCATTACCACCACGTATCATCAACATTGGGTCACAAAATATTTGCTGGTATTTTGGAAACTCGTAATTTCTTGGAAGCTTGGCAACCCCTTTCAATGAAAGTACTTTTCCACAGTCTCTGCCTAGGGCTACATGAAGCGGAAACAAATCATAGAGACAAATCTGAGAACTCCTTTACTTTGTCAAGTTTCAAAGAGCTACTACAAACCATATTGGATTTAGAGTTCCAAATTCATCTATCTATATAGGAGAGAACAGAGTGAAACCTAAATATAAAAACGGCTACAGTAGACGAACGCTTCAACCTAGAAGAACAAAATTTTGTGAGCCAAGTGGGATTTTTGTACTGATCATTACCAGCAAGTGTCATCAAGATTGCGTGAAAAAATATTTGCTGGTATTTCGGAAACTCGTTATTTCTTAGAAGCTTGGCAACCCCTCTCACGGAAAGTGCTTTTCCACAGTCACTGCTTAGGGCTACTTGAAGCGGACACAAATCATAGAGACAAAACTGAGAAATCCTTTACTTTGTCAAGTTTCAAAGAGCTACTACAAACCATGTTGGATTTAGAGTTCTAAATTCATCTATGTATATAGGAGAGAACAGAGTGAAACCTAAATATAAAAATTGCTACTGTACACGAAAGCTTCAACCTAGAAGAACAAAATTTGGTGAGCCAAGTGGGATTTGTGTACTGATCATCACCACCAAGTATCATCAAGATTGGATGGAAAAATATTTGCTGGCATTTCGGAAACTCGTTATTTCTTAGAAGCTTGGCAACCCGTCTCAATGAATGTGCTTTTCCACAGTCTGTGCCTAGGGCTACTTGAAGAGGAAACAAACCATAGAGACAAAACTGAGAACTCCTTTAGTTTGTCAAGTTTCAAAGAGCTACTAAAAACCATGTTGGATGTAGAGTTCTAAATTCATCTATCTATATAGCAGACAACAGAGTGAAACCTAAATATAAAAACTGCTACTGTGGACGAACGCTTCAACCTAGAAGAACAAAATTCGGTGAGCCAAGTGGGATTTGTGTACCGATCATTACCACCACGTATCATCAACATTGGGTGACAAAATATTTGCTGGTATTTCGGAAAATCGTAATTTCTTGGAAGCTTGGCAACCCCTTTCAATGAAAGTGGTTTTCCACAGTCTTTGCCTAGGGCTACATGAAGTGGAAACAAATCATAGAGACAAAACTGAGAAGTCATTTATTTTGTCAAGTTTAAAAGAGCTACTACAAACCTTGTTAGATTTAGAGTTCCAAATTCATCTATCTATATAGGATAGAACAGAGTAAAACCTAAAAATAAAAACTGCTACTGTAGACGAATGCTTCAACCTAGAAGAAGAAAATTTGGTGAGCCAAGTGGGATTTGTGTACTTGTCATTACCACCAAGTATCATCAAGTTTGGGTGAAAAAATATTTGCTGGTATTTCGTAAACTCGTTATTTCTTAGAAGCTTGGCAACCCCTCTCAATGAAAGTGCTTTTCCACAGTTTCTGCCTAGGGCTACTTGAAGAGGAAACAAACCATAGAGACAAAACTGAGAACTCCTTTATTTTGTCAAGTTTCAAAGAGCCACTACAAACCATGTTGGATTTAGAGTTCCAAATTCATCTATCTATATTGCGGAGAACAGAGTGAAACCTAAACATATAAACTGCTACAGTAGACGAACGCTTCAACCTGGAAGAACAATATTTCGTGTGCCAAGTGGGATTTGTGTACTGATCATTACCACCAAGTATCATCAACATTGGGTGAAAAAAATATTTGCTGGTATTTCGGAAACTCGTAATTACTTGGAAGCTTGGCAACCCCTCTAAATGAAAGTGCTTTTCCACAGTCAGTGCCTAGGGCTACTTAAAGAGAAAACAATCCATAGAGAAAAAACTGAGACCTCCTTTATTTTTTCAAGTTTCAAATAGCTACTACAAACAATGTAGGATTTAGAATTCCAAATTCATCTATCTATATAGGAGAGAACAGAGTGAAACCTAGAAATAAAAACTGCTACTGTAAACGAATGCTTCAAACTAGAAGAACAAAATTTGGTGAGCCAAGTGGTATTTGTGTACTGATCATTACCACCAACTATCATCAAGATTGGGTGAAAAAATATTTGCTGGTATTTCTGAAAGTCGTTATTTCTTAGAAGCTTGCAACCCCTCTCAATGAAAGTGCTTTTCCACAGTCTGTGCCTAGGCCTAATTGAAGAGGAAACAAACCATTGACAAAACTGAGAACTCCTTTATTTTGTCAAGTTTCAAAGAGCTACTACAAACCATGTTGGATTTAGAGTTCCAAATTCATCTATCTATATAGGTGAGAACAGAGTGAAACCTAAAAATAAAAACTGCTAGTGTAGACGAATGCTTCAACCTAGAACAAAATTTGTTGAGCCAAGTGGGATTTGTGTACTTGTCCTTACCACCAAGTATCATCAAGATTTGGTGAAAAAATATTTGCTGGTATTTCGGAAACTCATTATTTCTTAGAAGCTTGGCATCCCCTCTCAATGAAATTGCTTTTCCTCCCTCTGTGCCTAGGGCTACTTGAAGAGGAAACAAACCATAGAGACAAAAGTGAGAACTCCTTTATTTTGTCAAGTTTCAAAGAGCTACTACAAACCATGTTGGATTTAGAGTTCCAAATTCATGTATCTATATAGCAGAGAAGAGAGGGAAACCTAAATATAAAAACTGCTGCTGTAGACGAATGCTTCAACCTAGAAGAACAAATTTTGGTGAGCCAAGTGGGATTTGTGTACCGATCATTACCACCACGTATCATCAACATTGGGTCACAAAATATTTGCTGGTATTTTGGAAACTCGTAATTTCTTGGAAGCTTGGCAAACCCTTTCAATGAAAGTGCTTTTCCACAGTCTCTGCCTAGGGCTACATGAAGCGAAACAAATCATAGAGACAAATCTGAGAACTCCTTTACTTTGTCAAGTTTCAAAGAGCTACTACAAACCATATTGGATTTAGGGTTCCAAATTCATCTATCTATATAGGAGAGAACAGAGTGAAACCTAAATATAAAAACTGCTACAGTAGACGAACGCTTCAACTTAGAAGAACAAAATTTTGTGAGCCAAGTGGGATTTTTGTACTGATCATTACCAGCAAGTGTCATCAAGATTGCGTGAAAAAATATTTGCTGGTATTTCGGAAACTCGTTATTTCTTAGAAGCTTGGCAACCCCTCTCAAGGAAAGTGCTTTTCCACAGTCACTGCTTAGGGCTACTTGAAGCGGACACAAATCATAGAGACAAAACTGAGAAATCCTTTACTTTGTCAAGTTTCAAAGAGCTACTACAAACCATGTTGGATTTAGAGTTCTAAATTCATCTATGTATATAGGAGAGAACAGAGTGAAACCTAAATATAAAAATTGCTACTTTACACGAAAGCTTCAACCTAGAAGAATAAAATTTGGTGAGCCAAGTGGGATTTGTGTACTGATCATCACCACCAAGTATCATCAAGATTGGATGGAAAAATGTTTGCTGGCATTTCGGAAACTCATTATTTCTTAGAAGCTTGGAAACCCGTCTCAATGAATGTGCTTTTAAACAGTCTGTGCCTAGGGCTACTTGAAGAGGAAACAAACCATAGAGACAAAATTGAGAACTCCTTTATTTTGTCAAGTTTCAAAGAGCTACTAAAAACCATGTTGGATGTAGAGTTCTAAATTCATGTATCTATATAGCAGACAACAGAGTGAAACCTAAATATAAAAACTGCTACTGTGGACGAACGCTTCAACCTCGAAGAACAAAATTCGGTGAGCCAAGTGGGATTTGTGTACCGATCATTACCACCACGTATCATCAACATTGGGTGACAAAATATTTGCTGGTATTTCGGAAAATCGTAATTTCTTGGAAGCTTGGCAACCCCTTTCAATGAAAGTGGTTTTTCACAGTCTTTGCCTAGGGCTACATGAAGCGGAAACAAATCATAGAGACAAAACTGAGAAGTCATTTATTTTGTCAAGTTTCAAAGAGCTACTACAAACCTTGTTAGATTTAGAGTTCCAAATTCATCTATCTATATAGGATAGAACAGAGTAAAACCTAAAAATAAAAACTGCTACTGTAGACGAATGCTTCAACCTAGAAGAAGAAAATTTGGTGAGCCAAGTGGGATTTGTGTACTTGTCATTACCACCAAGTATCATCAAGATTGGGTGAAAAAATATTTGCTGGTATTTCGTAAACTCGTTATTTCTTAGAAGCTTGGCAACCCCTCTCAATGAAAGTGATTTTCCACAGTTTCTGCCTAGGGCTACTTGAAGAGGAAACAACCCATAGAGCCAAAACTGAGAACTCCTTTATTTTGTCAAGTTTCAAAGAGCCACTACAAACCATGTTGGATTTAGAGTTCCAAATTCATCTCTCTATATAGCGGAGAACAGAGTGAAACCTAAACATATAAACTGCTACAGTAGACGAACGCTTCAACCTGGAAGAACAATATTTCGTGTGCCAAGTGGGATTTGTGTACTGATCATTACCACCAAGTATCATCAACATTGGGTGAAAAAAATATTTGCTGGTATTTCGGAAACTCGTAATTACTTGGAAGCTTGGCAACCCCTCTAAATGAAAGTGCTTTTCCACAGTCAGTGCCTAGGGCTACTTAAAGAGAAAACAATCCATAGAGACAAAACTGAGACCTCCTTTATTTTTTCAAGTTTCAAATAGCTACTACAAACCATGTAGGATTTAGAATTCCAAATTCATCTATCTATATAGGAGAGAACAGAGTGAAACCTAAAAATAAAAACTGCTACTGTAAACGAATGCTTCAAACTAGAAGAACAAAATTTGGTGAGCCAAGTGGGAATTGTGTACTGATCATCACCACCAAGTATCATCAAGATTGGGTGAAAAAATATTTGCTGGTATTTCTGAAACTCGTTATTTCTTAGAAGCTTGCAACCCCTCTCAATGAAAGTGCTTTTCCACAGTCTGTGCCTAGGGCTAATTGAAGAGGAAACAAATCATAGAGACAATACTGAGAACTCCTTTATTTTGTCAAGTTTCAAAGAGCTACTAGAAACCATGTTGGATTCAGAGTTCTAAATTCATCTATCTATATAGGAGAGAACAGAGTAAAACCTAAAAATAAAAACTGCTACTGTAGACGAATGCTTCAACCTAGAAGAACAAAATTTGGTGAGTCAAGTGGGATTTGTGTACTTGTCCTTACCACCAAGTATCGTCAAGATTGGGTGAAAAAATATTTGCTGGTATTTCGGGAACTCGTTATTTCTTAGAAGCTTGGCAACCCCTCTCAATGAAAGTGCTTTTCCTCAGTCTGTGCCAGGGATACTTGAAGAGGAAACAAACCATAGAGACAGAACTGAGAACTCCTTTATTTTTTCAAGTTTCAAGGAGCTACTACAAACCATGTTCGATTTAGAGTTCCAAATTCATCTATCAATATAGGAGAGAACAGAGTGAAAGCTAAAAATAAAATCTGCTACTGAAAACGAACGCATCAACCTAGAAAGCAAAATTTGGTGAGTCAAGTGGGATTTGTGTACTTGTCATTACCACCAAGTATCATCAAGATTGGGTGAAAAAATATTTGCTGGTATTTCGGAAACTCGTTATGTCTTAGATGCTTGGCAACCCCTCTCAATGAAACTGCTTTTCTACAGTCTGTGCCTAGGGCTACATGAAGAGGAAACAAACCTTAGAGACAAAACTGAGAACTCCTTTATTTTGTCAAGTTTCAAAGAGCCACTACAAACCATGTTGGATTTAGAGTTCCAAATTCATTTAACTATATAGCAGAGAACAGAGTGAAACCTAAATATAAAAACTGCTACTGTAGACGAACGCTTCAACCTGGAAGAACAATATTTGGTGAGCCAAGTGGGATTTGTGTACTGATCATTACCACCAAGTATCATCAACATTGGGTGAAAAAAATATTTGCTGGTATTTCGGAAACTCGTATATTCTTGGAAGCTTGGCAACCCCTCTCAATGAAATTGCTTTTCCACAGTCAGTGCCTAGGGCTACCTAAAGAGGAAACAATCCATAGAGAAAAAACTGAGACCTCCTTTATTGTGTCAAGTTTCAAATAGCTACTACAAACCATGTAGGATTTAGAGTTCCAAATTCATCTATCTATATAGGAGAAAACAGAGTGAAACCAAAAAATAGAAACTGCTACTGTAAACGAATGCTTCAAACTAGAAGAAGAAAATTTAATGAGCCCAGTGGGATTTGTGTACTGATCATTACCACCAAGTATCATCAAGATTGGGTGAAAAAATATTTGCTGGTATTTCGGAAACTCGTTATTTCTTAGAAGCTTGGCAACCACACTCAATGAAAGTGCTTTTCCACAGTCTGTGCCTAGGGCGACTTGAAGAGGAAACAAACCATAGAGACAAAACTGAGAAATACTTTATTTTGTCAAGTGTTAAAGAGCTATTACACGCCATGTTGGATTTAGAGTTCCAAATTCATCTATCTATATAGGAGAGAACAGAGTGAAACCTAAATAAAAAACTGCTACTCTAGACGAACGCTTCAACCCCGAAGAACAAAATTTGGTGAGCCAAGTTGATTTTGTGTACTGATCATTAACATCAAGAATCATCAACATTGGGTGAAAAAATATTTGCTGGTATTTCGGGAAATCATTATTTCTTAGAAGCTTGGCAACCCCTCTCAATGAAAGTGCTTTTCCACAGTCTGTGCCTAGGGCTACTTCAAGAGGAACCAACCCAAAGAGACAAAACTGAGAACTCCGTTATATTGTCAACTTTAAAATAGCTACTACAAACCATGTTGGATTTAGAGTTCCAAATTCATCTATCTATATATTAGAGAACAGAGTGACACCTAAAAATAAAAACTGCTACTATAAACAACGCATCAACCTAGAAGAACAAAATTTTGGTGAGTCAAGAGGGATTTGTGTACCGATCATTACCACCAAGTAACATGAAGATTGGGTGAAAAAATATTTGCTGGTATTTCGGAAACTCGTAATTTCTTGGAAGCTTGGCAACCCCTCTCAATGAAAGTGCTTTTCCACAGTCTGTGCCTAGGGCTACTTGAAGAGGAACCAACCCAAAGAGACAAAACTGAGAACTCCTTTACATTGTCAACTTTCAAATAGCTACTACAAACCATGTTGGATTTAGTGTTCCAAATTCATCTATCTATATATGAGAGAACAGAGTGACACCTAAAAATAAAAACTGCTACTGTAAACAACGCATCAACCTAGAAGAACAAAATTTTGGTGAGTCCAGAGGGATTTGTGTACCGATCATTATCACAAAGTAACATGAAGATTGGGTGAAAAAATATTTGCTGGTATTTCGGAAACTCGTAATTTCTTGGAAGCTTGGCAACCCCTCTCAATAAAAGTGCTTTTCCACCGTCTGTGAATAGGGCTGCTTGAAGAGGAAACAAACCATAGAGACAAAACGGAGAACTCCTTTATTTTGTTAAGTTTCAAAGAGCCACTACAAACCATGTTGGATTTAGAGTTCCAAATACATCTTTCTATATAGGAGAGAACAGAGGGAAACCTAAAAATAAATACTGCTACTGAAAACGAATGCATCAAACTAGAATAACAAAATTTGGTGAGTCAAGTGGGATTTGTGTACCGATCATTACCACCAAGTATCATCAAGATTGGGTGAAAAAATATTTGCTGGTATTTGGGAAACTCGTTATTTCTTAGAAGGTTGGCAACCCCTCTCAATGAAAGTGCTTTTCCACAGTCTGTGCCTAGGGCTACTTGAGGAGGAAACAATCCATAGAGACAAAACTAAGAACTCCTTTATTTTGTCAAGTTTCAAAGAGCTACTACAAACCATGTTGGATTTAGAGTTCCAAATTCATCTATCTATATAGGAGAGAATAGAGTGAAACCTGAATATAAAAACTGCTACTGTAGACGAACACTTCAACCTAGAAGAACAAAATTTGGTGAGCCAAGTGGGATTTGTGTACTGATCATTACCACCAAGTATCATCAAGATTGGGTGAAAAAATATTTGCTGCTATTTCGGGAACTCGTATTATCTTGGAAGCTTGGCAACCCCCATCAATGAAAGTGCTCTTCCACAGTCGCTGCTTAGGGCTACTTGAAGCGGAAACAAATCATTGACACAAAACTGAAAACTCCTTTATTTTGTCAAGTTTCAAAGAGCAACTACAAACAATGTTGGATTTAGAGTTCCAAATTCATCTTTCTATATACGAAAGAACAGAATGAAACTTAATATAAAAACTGCTACTGTAGACGAACGCTTCAACACAGAAGAACAAAATTTGGTGAGCCAGGTGGGATTTGTGTACTGATCATTACCACCAAGTATCATCTACATTGGGTGAAAAAATATTTGCTGGAATTTCGGAAACTCGTTATTTCTTAGAAGCTTGGCAACCCCTCTCAATGAAAGTGCTTTCCACACTCTGTGCCTAGGGCTACTTGAAGAGGAAACAAACCATAGAGACAAAACTGAGAACTCATTTATTTTGTCAAGTTTCAAAGAGCCACTACATACCATGTTGGATTTAGAGTTCCAAATTCATGTATCTATATAGCAGAGAAGAGAGTGAAACCTAAACATAAAAACTGCTACTGTAGATGAACGCTTCAACCTCGAAGAACAAAATTTGGTGAGCCAAGTGGGATTTGTGTACTTGTCATTACCACCAAGTATCATCAAGATTGGGTGAAAAAATATTTGCTGGTATTTCGGAAACTCGTTATTTCTTAGAAGCTTGGCAAACCCTCTCAATGAAACTGCTTTTCCACAGTCTGTGCCTAGGGCTGCTTGAAGAGGAAAAAACCATAGAGACAAAACTGTGAACTCTTTTATTTTGTCAAGTTTCAAAGAGCCACTACAAACCATGTTGGACTTAGAATTCCAAATACATCTAACTATATAGCAGAGAACAGAGTGAAACCAAAACATAAAAACTGCTACTGTAGACGAACGCTTCACCTGGAAGAACAATATTTGGTGAGCAAAGTGGGATTTGTGTACTGATCATTACCACCAAGTATCATCAAGTTTGGGTGAAAAAATATTTGCTGGTATTTCAGAAACTTGTTATTTCTTAGAAGCTTGGCAACCCCACTCAATGAAAGTGCTTTTCCACAGTCTATGCCTAGGGCGACTTGAAGAGGAAACAAACCATAGAGACAAAACTGAGAACTTCTTTACTTTGTCAAGTTTTAAAGACTTATTACACGCCATGTTGGATTCAGAGTTCCAAAATCATCTATCTATATAGGAGAGAACAGAGTGAAACCTAAATATAAAAACTGCTACTGTATACGAACGCTTCAACCCAGAAGAACAAAATTTGGTGAGCCAATTTGGTTTTGTGTACTGATCATTAACACCAAGAATCATCAACATTGGGTGAAAAAATATTTGCTGGTATTTCGGGAACTGGTTATTTCTTAGAAGCTTCGCAACCCCTCTAAATGAAAGTGCTTTTCCACAGTCTGTGCCTAGGGCTACTTGAAGAGGAAACAACCCATAGAGACAAAACTGAGAACTCCATTATATTGTCAACTTTTAAATAGCTACTACAAACCATGTTGGATTTAGAGTTCCAAATTCATCTATCTATATATGAGAGAACAGAGTGACACCTAAAAATAAAAACTGCTACTGTAAACAACGCATGAACCTAGAAGAACAAAATTTTGGTGAGTCAAGAGGGATTTGTGTACCGATCATTACCACCAAGTAACATGAAGATTGGGTGAAGAAATATTTGCTGGTATTTTGGAAACTCGTAATTTCTTGGAAGCTTGGCAACCCCTCTCAATGAAAGTGCTTTTCCACCGTCTGTGAATAGGGGTACTTGAAGAGGAAACAAACCATAGAGACAAAACTGAGAACTCCTTTATTTTTTTAAGTTTCAAAGAGCTACTACAAACCATGTTGGATTTAGAGTTCCAAATTCATCTATCCATATAGGAGAGAACAGAGTGAAACCTAAAAATAAAAACTGCTACTGTAAACGAACGCATCAAACTAGAAGAACAAAATTTGGTGAGTCAAGTGGGATTTGTGTACCGATCATTACCACGAAGTATCATCAAGATTGGGTGAAAAAATATTTGCTGGTATTTCGGAAACTCGTAATTTCTTGGAAGCTTGGCAACCCCTCTCAATGAAAGTTCTTTTCCACATTTAGTACCTAGGGCTACTTGAAGAGGAAACAATCCATAGAGACAAAACTAAGAACTCCTTTATTTTGTCAAGTTTCAAAGAGCTACTACAAACCATGTTGGATTTAGAGTTCCAAATTCATCTATCTATATAGGAGAGAACAGAGTGAAACCTAAATATTAAACTGCTACTGTAGACGAACTCTTAAACCTAGAAGAACAAAATTTGTTGAGCCAAGTGGGATTTGTGTACTTGTCATTACCACTACGTATCATCAAGATTGGGTGAAAAAATATTTGCTGGAATTTCGGAAAATCGTAATTTCTTGGAAACTTTGCAATGCCTTTCAATGAAAGTGCTTTTCCACAGTCTCTGCTTAGGGCTTCTTTAAGAGGAAACAAACCATAGAGACAAAACTGAGAACTTCTTTATTTTGTCAAGTTTCAAACCTACTACAAACCATGTTGGATTTAGAGTTCCAAATTCATCTATCTATATAGGAGAGAACAGAGTGAAACCTAAATATAAAAACTGCTGCTGTAGACGAACGCTTCAACCCAGAAGAACAAAATTTGGTGAGCCAAGTGGGATTTGTGTACCGATCATTACCACCAGGTATCATCAACATTGGGTGACAAAATATTTGCTGGTATTTCGGAAACTCGTTATTTCTTGGAAGCTTGGCAATGCCTTTCAATGAAAGTGCTTTTCCACAGTCTCTGCTTAGGGCTACATGAAGCGGAAACGAATCATAGAGACAAAACTGAGAACTCCTTTACTTTGTCAAGTTTCAAAGAGCTGCTACATATCATGTTGGATTTAGAGTTCCAAATTCATCTATCTATATAGCAGAGAACAGAGTGAAACCTACACCTAAATACTGCTAATGTAGACGAATGCTTCAACCTAGAAGAACAGAATTTGGTGAGCCTAGTGGGATTTGTGTACTTGTCATTACCACCAAGTGTCATCAAGATTGGGTGAAAAAATATTCGCTGGTATTTCGGAAACTCGTTATTTCTTAGAAGCTTGGCAACCCCTCTCAATGAAAGTGCTTTTCCACAGTCTGTGCCTAGGGCTACTTGAAGAGGAAACAAACCACAGAGACAAAACTGAGAACTCCTTTATTTTCTCAAGTTTCAAAGAGCTACTACAAACCATGTTGGATTTAGTGTTCCAAATTCATCTATCTATATAGGAGAGAACAGAGTGATACTTAAATATAAAAACTGCTACTTAGACGAACGTTTAAAACCTAGAAGAACAAAATTTGGAGAGCCAAGTGGGATTTGTGTACTGATATTTACCACCAAGTATCATCAAGATTCGGTGAAAAAATATTTGCTGGTATTTCGAAAACTTGTTATTTCTTAGAAGCATGGCAACCCCTCTCAATGAAAGTGCTTTTCCACAGTCTGTGCCTAGGACTACTTGAAGAGGAAACAAAACATAGTGACAAAACTGAGAACTACTTTATTTTTCAAGTTTCAAAGAGCTACTGCAAACCATGTTGGATTTAGAGTTCCAAATTCATCTATCTATATAGGAGAGAACAGAGGGAAACCCAAATATAAAAACTGCTACAGTAGATGAACGCTTCAATCTAGAAGAACAAAATTTTGTGAGCCAAGTGGTATTTGTGCACTGATCATTAACACCAAGTATCACCAACATTGGGTTATAAAATATTTGCTGGTATTTCGGAAACTTCTTATGTCTTAGAAGCTTCCAACCCTTCTCAATGAAAGTGCTTTTCCACCGTCTGTGCCTAGAGCTACTTGAAGAGGAAACAAAATATAGAGACAAAACTGAGAACTAATTTATTTTGTCAAGTTTCAAAGAGCTACTACAAACCATGTTGGATTTAGAGTTCCAAATTCATCTATCTATATAGCAGAGAACAGAGTGAAACCTACATATAAAAACTGCTACTGTAGACGAACGCTTCAACCTAGCAGAACAAAATTTGGGGAGCCAAATGGATTTTATGTACCGATCAATACCACCAAGTATCATGAATATAGTTTGAAAAAATATTTGCTGGTATTTCGGAAACTCGTAATTTTTTGGAAGCTTGGCAATCCCTCTCAATAAAAGTGCTTTTCCACCGTCTCTGCTTAGGGCTACTTGAAGCGGAAACAAATCATACAGATAAAACTGAGAACTGCTTTATTTTGTCAAGTATCAAAGAGCTACTACAAACCATATTGGATTTAGAGTTCCAAATTCATCTGTCTATATAGGAGAGAACATAGTGAAACCTAAATATAAAAACTGGTACTGTAGACGAACGCTTAAACCTAGAAGAACAAAATTTGTTGAGCCAAGTGAGATTTGTGTACTTGTCATTACCACCACGTATCATCAAGAATGGGTTAAAAAATATTTGCTGGTATTTCGGAAAATCGTAATTTCTTGGAAGCTTTGCAATGCCATTCAATGAAAGTGCTTTTCCACAGTCTCTGCTTAGGGATTTTTAAGAGGAAACAAACCATAGAGACAAAACTGAGAACTTCTTTATTTTCTCAAGTTTCAATAAGCTACTACAAAACCTATTGGATTTAGAGTTCCAAATTCATCTATCTATATAGGAGAGAACAGAGGGAAACCTAAATATAAAAACTGCTACTGTAGACGAACGCTTCAACCTAGAAGAATAAAATTTGGTGAGCCAAGTGGGATTTGTGTACTGATCATTACCACCAAGTATCATCAACATTGGGAGAAAAAATATTTGCTGTTTTTTCGGGAACTCGTTATTTCTTAGAAGCTTGGCAACCCCACTCAATGAAAGTGCTTTTCCACAGTCTGTGCCTAGGGAGACTTGAAGAGGAAACAAACCATAGAGACAAAATTGAGAACTACTTTATTTTGTCAAGTTTTAAAGAGCTATTACACGCCATGTTGGATTTAGAGTTCCAAATTCATCTATCTATATAGGAGAGAACAGAGTGAAACCTAAATATAAAAACTGCCGCTGTAGACGAACGCTTCAACCCAGAAGAACAAAATTTGGTGAGCCAAGTGGGTTTTGTGTACTGATCATTAACACCAAGTATCATCAACATTGGGTGAAAAAATATTTGCTGGTATTTCGGGAACTCGTTATTTCTTAGAAGCTTGGCAACCCCTCTCAATGAGTGTGCTTTTCCACAGTCTGTGCCTAGGGCTACTTGAAGAGGAAACAACCCATAGAGACAAAACTGAGAACTCCTTTTTTTTGTCAAGTTTCAAAGTGCCACTACAAACCATGTTGGATTTAGAGTTCCAAATTCATCTAACTATATAGCAGAGAACAGAGTGAAACCTAAACATAAAAACTGCTACTGTAGACGAACCCTTCAACCTGGAAGAACAATATTTGGTGAGCCAAATGGGATTTGTGTACTGATCATTACCACCAAGTATCATCAACATTGGGTGAAAATGAAATTTGCTGGTATTTCGGAAATTCGTAATTTCTTGGAAGCTTGGCAACCCCTCTCAATGAGATTGCTTTTCCACAGTCAGTGCCTAGGGCTACTTAAAGAGGAAACAAGCCATAGGGACAAAACTGAGACCTCCTTTATTGTGTCAAGTTTCAAAGAGCTACTACAAACCATGTAGGATTTAGAGTTCCAAATTCATCTATTTATATAGGAGAGAACAGAGTGAAACCAAAAAATAAAAACTGCTACTGTAAACGAATGCTTCAAACTAGAAGAAGAAAATTTAATGAGCCAAGTGGGATTTGTGTACTGATCATTACCACCAAGTATCGTCAAGATTGCGTGAAAAAATATTTGCTGGTTTTTCGGAAACTCGTTATTTCTTAGAAGCTTGGCAACCCCACTCAATGAAAGTGCTTTTCCACAGTCTGTGCCTAGGGCGACTTGAAGAGGAATCAAACCATAGAGACAAAACTGAGAACTACTTTATTTTGTCAAGATTTAAAGAGCTATTACACGCCATGTTGGATTTAGAGTTCCAAATTCATCTATCTCTATAGGAGAGCAGAGTGAAACCTAAATATAAAAACTGCTGCTGTAGACGAACGCTTCAACCCAGAAGAACAAAATTTGTTGAGCCAAGTGGGTTTTGTGTACTGATCATTAACACCAAGTATCATCAACATTGGGTGAAAAAATATTTGCTGGTATTTCGGGAACTCGTTATTTCTTAGAAGCTTGGCAACCCCTCTCAATGAGTGTGCTTTTCCACAGTCTGTGCCTAGGGCTACTTGAAGAGGAAACAACCCATAGAGACAAAACTGAGAACTCCTTTATATTGTCAACTTTCAAATAGCTACTACAAACCATGTTGGATTTAGAGTTCCAAATTCATCTATCTATATATGAGAGAACAGAGTGACACCTAAAAATAAAAACTGCTACTGTAAAGGAACGCATCAACCTAGAAGAACAAAATTTTGGTGAGTCAATAGGGATTTTTGTACCGATCATTACCACCAAGTAACATGAAGATTGGGTGAAAAAATATTTGCTGGTATTTCGGAAACTTGTAATTTCTTTGAAGCTTGGCAACCCTTCTCAATGAAAGTGCTTTTCCACCGTCTGTGAATAGGGCTACTTGAAGAGGAAACAAACCATAGAGACGAAACTGAGAACTCCTTTATTTTGTCAAGTTTCAAAGAGCCACTACAAACCATGTTGGAATTAGAGTTCCAAATTAATCTTTCTATATAGGAGAAAACAGAGTGAAACCTAAAAATAAATACTGCTACTGAAAACGAATGCATCAACCTAGAAGAACAAAATTTGGTGAGCCAAGTGGGATTTGTGTACTGATATTTACCACCAAGTATCATCAATATTCGGTGAAAAAATATTTGCTGGTAACTCGGAAACTCGCTATTTCTTAGAAGCTTGGCAACCCCTCTCAATGAAAGTGCTTTTCCACAGTCTGTGCCTAGGACTACTTGAAGAGGAAACAAAACATAGTGACAAAACTGAGAACTACTTTATTTTGTCAAGTTTCAAAGAGCTACTGCAAACCATGTTGGATTTAGAGTTCCAAATCCATCTGTCTATATAGGAGAGAACAGAGTGAAACCTAAATATAAAAACTGCTACTGTAGACGAACGCTTCAACCTAGAAGAACAAAATTTGGTGAGCCAAGTGGGATTTGTGTCCCGATCATTACCACCACGTATCATCAACTTGGGTGAAAAAAATATTTGCTGGTATTTCGGAAACTCGTAATTTCTTGGAAGCTTGGGAACCCCTTTCAATGAAAG
>NW_027517270.1:0-46101 GCF_048772815.1 Callospermophilus lateralis
GTACCCCTCGGATCAGACTGTGGAAAAGCACTTTCATTGAGTGGGGTTGCCATGCTTCTAAGAAATAACGAGTTTCCCAAATACCAGCAAATATTTTTTCACGCAATCTTGATGACACTTGGTGGTAATGATCAGTTCACAAATCCCACTTGGATCACCAAATTTTGTTCTTCTAGGTTGAAGCGTTCGTCTACAGTAGCAGTTTTTATATATAGGTTTCACTCTGTTCTCTCCTATATAGATAGATGAATTTGGAACTCTAAATCCAACATGGTTTGTAGTAGATCTTTGAAACTTGACAAAGTAAAGGAGTTCTCAGTTTTGTCTCTATGATTTGTTTCTGCTTAATGTAGCCCTAAGCAGAGACTGTGGAAAAGCACTTTCATTGAAAGGGGTTGCCAAGCTTCCAATAAATTATGAGTTTCCGAAATACCAGCAAATATTTTTTCACCCAAGGTTGATGATACGTGGTGGTAATGATCGGTACACAAATCCCACTTGGCTCACCAAATTTTGTTCTTCTAGGATGAAGCGTTCGCTTACAGTAGCAGTTTTTATTTTTAGGTTTCACTCTGTTCTCTACTATATTGATAGATGAATTTGGAACTCTAAATCCAACATTGTTTGTAGTAGCTCTTTGAAACTTGACAAAATAAAGTAGTTCTCAGTTTTGTCTCTATGGTTTGTTTCTTCTTCAATTAGCCCTCGGCAAAGACTTTAGAAAAGCAGTTTCATTGAGAGTGGTTACCAAGCTTCTAAGAAATAACGAGTTTCCGAAATACCAGCAAATATTTTTTCACCCAATCTTGATGATACTTCGTGGTAATGGTCAGTACAAAAATGTCACTTGGCTCACCAAATTTTGTTCTTCTAGGTTGAAACCTTCGTCTACAGTAGCAGTTTTTATATTTAGGTTTCACTCTCTAAACTCCTATATAGATAGATGAATTTGGAACTCTAAATCCAACATGGTTTGTAGTAGCTCTTTGAAACTTGACAAAAAAAAGGAGTTCTCAGTTTTTTCTCTATGATTTGTTTCCTCTTCATGTAGTCCATGGCACAGACTGTTGAAAAGCACTTTCATTGAGAGGGGTTGCCAAGCTTCTAAGAAATAACGAGTTTCAGAAATACCAGCAAATATTTTTTCACCTAATTTTGATGATACTTGGTGGTAATAATCAGTACACAAATCCCACTTGGCTCACCAAATTTTGTTCTTCTGGTTGAATCGTTCGTTTACAGTAGCAGTTTTTATTTTTTGGTTTCACTCTGTTCTCTGCTATATAGACAGATGAATTTGGAACTCTAAATCCAACATGGTTTGTAGTAGCTCTTTGAAACTTGACAAAATAAAGGAGTTCTCAGTTTTGTCTCTATGGTTTGTTTCCTCTTTAATTAGCCCTAGGCACACACTGTGGAAAAGCACTTTCATTGAGAGAGGTTGCCAAGCTTCTAAGAAATAACGAGTATTCGAAATATCAGCAAATATTTTTTCACCCAATCTCGATGATACTTGGTGGTAATGAAAAGTACACAAATAACACTTGACTCGCCAAATTTTGTTCTTCTAAGTTGAAGCGTTCGTTTACAGTAGCATTTTATATTTTTCGGTTTCCCTCTGTTCTCTCCTATATAGATAGATGAATTTGGAACTCTAAATCCAACATGGTTTGTAGTAGATCTTTGAAACTTGACAAAATAAAGGAGTTCTCAGTTTTGTCTTTATGGTTTGTTTCCTCTTCAAGTAGCCCTAGGCACAAACTGTGGAAAAGCACTTTCATTGAGAGAGGTTGCCAAGCTTCTAAGAAATAACGAGTTTTCGAAATACCAGGAAATATTTTTTCACCCAATCTTGATGATACATGGTGGTAATGATCAGGACACATATCCCACTTGGCTCACCAAATTGTGTTCTTCTAGGTTGTAGCGTTCTTCTAGGTTGTAGCATTTTATATATTTAGGTTTCACTCGCTTCTCTCCTATATAGATAGATGAATTTGGAACTCTAAATCCAACATGGTTTGTAGTAGCTCTTTGAAACTTTTGAAAATAAAGGAGTTCTCAGTTTTTTCTCTATGATTTTTTTCCGATACAAGTAGCCCTAAGCAGAGACTGTGAAAAAGCACTTTCATTGAGAGGGGTTGCCAAGCTTCCAAGAAATTACGAGTTTCAGAAATACCAGCGAATATTTTTTCACCCAATGTTGATGATACGTGGTGGTAATCACAAGTCCACAAGTCCCACTTGGCTCACCAAATTTTGTTCTTCTAGGATGAAGCGTTCGATTACAGTAGCAGTTTTTATATGTAGGTTTCACTCTGTTCTCTCCTATATAGACAAATGAATTTGGAACTCTAAATCCAACATGGTTTGCAGTAGCTCTTTGAAACTTGGCAAAATAAAGGAGTTCTCAGTTTTGTCTCTATGGTTTGTTTCCTCTTCAAGTAGCCCTAGGCAGAGACTGTGGAAAAGCACTTTCATTGAGAGCGGTTGCAAGCTTCTATGAAATAACGAGTTTCTGAAATACCCACAAATATTTTTTCACCGAATCTTGATGATACTTGGTGGTAATTATCAGTACACAAATCCCACTTGGCTCAAAAATTTTGTTCTTCTAGGTTGAAGCATTCGTTTACAGTAGCAGTTTTTATATTTAGGTTTCATTCTGTTCTCCCCTATATAGACGGATGAATTTGGAACTCTAAATCCAACATGGTTTGCAGTAGCTCTTTGAATCTTGGCAAAATAAAGGAGTTCTCAGTTTTGTCTCTATGGTTTGTTTCCTCTTCAAGTAGCCCTAGGCAGAGACTGTGGAAAAGCACTTTCATTGAGAGGGGTTGCCAATCTTCCAAGAAATTATGAGTTTCCGAAATACCACCAAATATGTTTTCACCCAATCTTGATAATACGTGGTGGTAATGACAAGTCCACAAATCCCACTTGGCTCATCAAATTTTGTTCTTCTAAGTTGAAGTGTTTGTTTACAGTAGCAGTTTTTATTTTTAGGTTTCACTCTGTTCTCCTATATAGATAGATGAATTTGGAACTCTAAATCCCACATGGTTTGTAGTAGCTCTTTGAAACTTGACAAAATAAAGGAGTTCTCAGTTTTGTCTCTATGGTTTGTTTCCTCTTCAGGTACCCCTCGGATCAGACTGTGGAAAAGCACTTTCATTGAGTGGGGTTGCCATGCTTCTAAGAAATAACGAGTTTCCCAAATACCAGCAAATATTTTTTCACGCAATCTTGATGACACTTGGTGGTAATGATCAGTTCACAAATCCCACTTGGATCACCAAATTTTGTTCTTCTAGGTTGAAGCGTTCGTCTACAGTAGCAGTTTTTATATATAGGTTTCACTCTGTTCTCTCCTATATAGATAGATGAATTTGGAACTCTAAATCCAACATGGTTTGTAGTAGATCTTTGAAACTTGACAAAGTAAAGGAGTTCTCAGTTTTGTCTCTATGATTTGTTTCTGCTTAATGTAGCCCTAAGCAGAGACTGTGGAAAAGCACTTTCATTGAAAGGGTTTGCCAAGCTTCCAAGAAATTATGAGTTTCCGAAATACCAGCAAATATTTTTTCACCCAAGGTTGATGATACGTGGTGGTAATGATCGGTACACAAATCCCACTTGGCTCACCAAATTTTGTTCTTCTATGTTGAAGCGTTCGTCTAGAGTAGCAGTTTTTATATTTAGGTTTCACTCTGTTTTGTGCTATATAGATAGATGAATTTGGAACTCTAAATCCAACATGGTTTGTAGTAGCTCTTTGAAACTTGACAAAATAAAGGAGTTCTCAGTTTTGCCTGTATGGTTTGTTTCCTCTTCAAGTAGCCCTAGGCACAGACGGTGGAAAAGTACTTTCATTGAGAGGGATTGCCAAGCTTCTAAGCAATAACGAGTTTCCGAAATACCAGCAAATATTTTTTCACCCAATGTTGATGATACTTGGTGGTAATGATCAGTACACAAATCCCACTTGGCTCACCACATTTTGTTCTTCTAGGTTGAAGCGTTCGTCTACTGTAGCAGTTTTTATATTTAGGTTTCCCTCTGTTCTCTCCTATATAGATAGATGAATTTGGAACTCTAAATCCAACATGGTTTGCAGTAGCTCTTTGAAACTTGACAAAATAAAGGAGTTCTCAGTTTTGTCTCTATGGTTTGCTTCCTCTTCAAGTAGCCCTAGGAACAGATGGTGGAAAAGCAATTTCATTGAGAGGGGTTGCCAAGCTTCTAAGAAATAAAGAGTTTCCGAAATACCAGCAAATATTTTTTCACCGAATCTTGATGATACTTGGTGGTAATGATCGGTAAACAAATCCCACTTGGCTCACCAAATTTTGTTCTTCTATGTTGAAGCGTTCGTCTACCATAGCAGCATTTATATTTAGGATTCCCTCTGTTCTCTCCTATATAGATAGGTGAATTTGGAACTCTAAATCCAACATGGTTTGTAGTAACTCTTTGAAACTTGACAATATAAAGGAGTTCTCAGTTTTGTTTCTACGATTTTTTTCCTCTTCAGGTAGCTCTAAACAGAGACTGTGGAAACCACTTTCATTGAAAGGGTTTACCAAGCTTCCAAGAAATTACGAGTTTCCGAAATACCAGCAAATATTTTTGCACCCAAACTTGATGATACGTGGTGGTAATGATCAGTACACAAATTTCACTTGGCTCACCAAATTTTCTTCTTCTAGGTTGAAGCATTCGTTTACAGTAGCAGTTTTTATTTTTAGGTTTCCCTCTATTCTCTCCTATATAGATAGATGAATTTGGAACTCTAAATCCAACATGGTTTGTAGTAGCTCTTTGAAACTTGACAAAATAAAGAAGTTCTCAGTTTTGTCTCTGTGGTTTGTTTCCTCTTCATGTAGCCCTAGGCACAGATTGTGGAAAAGCACTTTCATTGAGAGGGGTTGCCAAGCTTCTAAGACAAAACGAGTTTCTGAAATACCAGCAAATATATTTTTACCCAATCGTGATGATACGTGGTGGTAATGACAAGTACACAAATCCCACTTGGCTCACCAAATTTTGTTCTTCTATGTTGAAGCGTTCATTTACAGTAGCAGTTTTTATTTTTAGGTTTCACTCTGTTCTCCTATATAGATAGATGAATTTGGAACTCTAAATCCCACATGGTTTGTAGTAGCTCTTTGAAACTTGACAAAATAAAGGAGTTCTCAGTTTTGTCTTTATGGTTTGTTTCCTCTTCAGGTACCCCTCGGATCAGTCTGTGGAAAAGCACTTTCATTGAGTGGGGTTGCCATGCTTCTAAGAAATAACGAGTTTCCCAAATACCAGCAAATATTTTTTCACGCAATCTTGATGACACTTGGTGGTAATGATCAGTTCACAAATCCCACTTGGATCACCAAATTTTGTTCTTCTAGGTTGAAGCGTTCGTCTACAGTAGCAGTTTTTATATATAGGTTTCACTCTGTTCTCTCCTATATAGATAGATGAATTTGGAACTCTAAATCCAACATGGTTTGTAGTAGATCTTTGAAACTTGACAAAGTAAAGGAGTTCTCAGTTTTGTCTCTATGATTTGTTTCTGCTTAATGTAGCCCTAAGCAGAGACTGTGGAAAAGCACTTTCATTGAAAGGGGTTGCCAAGCTTCCAAGAAATTATGAGTTTCCGAAATACCAGCAAATATTTTTTCACCCAAGGTTGATGATACGTGGTGGTAATGATCGGTACACAAATCCCACTTGGCTCACCAAATTTTGTTCTTCTAGGATGAAGCGTTCGTTTACAGTAGCAGTTTTTATTTTTAGGTTTCACTCTGTTCTCTACTATATTGATAGATGAATTTGGAACTCTAAATCCAACATTGTTTGTAGTAGCTCTTTGAAACTTGACAAAATAAAGTAGTTCTCAGTTTTGTCTCTATGGTTTGTTTCTTCTTCAATTAGCCCTCGGCAAAGACTTTAGAAAAGCAGTTTCATTGAGAGTGGTTACCAAGCTTCTAAGAAATAACGAGTTTCCGAAATACCAGCAAATATTTTTTCACCCAATCTTGATGATACTTCGTGGTAATGGTCAGTACAAAAATGTCACTTGGCTCACCAAATTTTGTTCTTCTAGGTTGAAACCTTCGTCTACAGTAGCAGTTTTTATATTTAGGTTTCACTCTCTAAACTCCTATATAGATAGATGAATTTGGAACTCTAAATCCAACATGGTTTGTAGTAGCTCTTTGAAACTTGACAAAAAAAAGGAGTTCTCAGTTTTTTCTCTATGATTTGTTTCCTCTTCATGTAGTCCATGGCACAGACTGTTGAAAAGCACTTTCATTGAGAGGGGTTGCCAAGCTTCTAAGAAATAACGAGTTTCAGAAATACCAGCAAATATTTTTTCACCTAATTTTGATGATACTTGGTGGTAATAATCAGTACACAAATCCCACTTGGCTCACCAAATTTTGTTCTTCTGGTTGAATCGTTCGTTTACAGTAGCAGTTTTTATTTTTTGGTTTCACTCTGTTCTCTGCTATATAGACAGATGAATTTGGAACTCTAAATCCAACATGGTTTGTAGTAGCTCTTTGAAACTTGACAAAATAAAGGAGTTCTCAGTTTTGTCTCTATGGTTTGTTTCCTCTTTAATTAGCCCTAGGCACACACTGTGGAAAAGCACTTTCATTGAGAGAGGTTGCCAAGCTTCTAAGAAATAACGAGTATTCGAAATATCAGCAAATATTTTTTCACCCAATCTCGATGATACTTGGTGGTAATGAAAAGTAGACAAATAACACTTGACTCGCCAAATTTTGTTCTTCTAAGTTGAAGCGTTCGTTTACAGTAGCATTTTATATTTTTCGGTTTCCCTCTGTTCTCTCCTATATAGATAGATGAATTTGGAACTCTAAATCCAACATGGTTTGTAGTAGATCTTTGAAACTTGACAAAATAAAGGAGTTCTCAGTTTTGTCTTTATGGTTTGTTTCCTCTTCAAGTAGCCCTAGGCACAAACTGTGGAAAAGCACTTTCATTGAGAGAGGTTGCCAAGCTTCTAAGAAATAACGAGTTTTCGAAATACCAGGAAATATTTTTTCACCCAATCTTGATGATACATGGTGGTAATGATCAGGACACATATCCCACTTGGCTCACCAAATTGTGTTCTTCTAGGTTGTAGCGTTCTTCTAGGTTGTAGCATTTTATATATTTAGGTTTCACTCGCTTCTCTCCTATATAGATAGATGAATTTGGAACTCTAAATCCAACATGGTTTGTAGTAGCTCTTTGAAACTTTTGAAAATAAAGGAGTTCTCAGTTTTTTCTCTATGATTTTTTTCCGATACAAGTAGCCCTAAGCAGAGACTGTGAAAAAGCACTTTCATTGAGAGGGGTTGCCAAGCTTCCAAGAAATTACGAGTTTCAGAAATACCAGCGAATATTTTTTCACCCAATGTTGATGATACGTGGTGGTAATCACAAGTCCACAAGTCCCACTTGGCTCACCAAATTTTGTTCTTCTAGGATGAAGCGTTCAATTACAGTAGCAGTTTTTATATGTAGGTTTCACTCTGTTCTCTCCTATATAGACAAATGAATTTGGAACTCTAAATCCAACATGGTTTGCAGTAGCTCTTTGAAACTTGGCAAAATAAAGGAGTTCTCAGTTTTGTCTCTATGGTTTGTTTCCTCTTCAAGTAGCCCTAGGCAGAGACTGTGGAAAAGCACTTTCATTGAGAGCGGTTGCAAGCTTCTATGAAATAACGAGTTTCTGAAATACCCACAAATATTTTTTCACCGAATCTTGATGATACTTGGTGGTAATTATCAGTACACAAATCCCACTTGGCTCAAAAATTTTGTTCTTCTAGGTTGAAGCATTCGTTTACAGTAGCAGTTTTTATATTTAGGTTTCATTCTGTTCTCCCCTATATAGACGGATGAATTTGGAACTCTAAATCCAACATGGTTTGCAGTAGCTCTTTGAATCTTGGCAAAATAAAGGAGTTCTCAGTTTTGTCTCTATGGTTTGTTTCCTCTTCAAGTAGCCCTAGGCAGAGACTGTGGAAAAGCACTTTCATTGAGAGGGGTTGCCAATCTTCCAAGAAATTATGAGTTTCCGAAATACCACCAAATATGTTTTCACCCAATCTTGATAATACGTGGTGGTAATGACAAGTCCACAAATCCCACTTGGCTCATCAAATTTTGTTCTTCTAAGTTGAAGTGTTTGTTTACAGTAGCAGTTTTTATTTTTAGGTTTCACTCTGTTCTCCTATATAGATAGATGAATTTGGAACTCTAAATCCCACATGGTTTGTAGTAGCTCTTTGAAACTTGACAAAATAAAGGAGTTCTCAGTTTTGTCTCTATGGTTTGTTTCCTCTTCAGGTACCCCTCGGATCAGACTGTGGAAAAGCACTTTCATTGAGTGGGGTTGCCATGCTTCTAAGAAATAACGAGTTTCCCAAATTCCAGCAAATATTTTTTCACGCAATCTTGATGACACTTGGTGGTAATGATCAGTTCACAAATCCCACTTGGATCACCAAATTTTGTTCTTCTAGGTTGAAGCGTTCGTCTACAGTAGCAGTTTTTATATATAGGTTTCACTCTGTTCTCTCCTATATAGATAGATGAATTTGGAACTCTAAATCCAACATTGTTTGTAGTAGATCTTTGAAACTTGACAAAGTAAAGGAGTTCTCAGTTTTCTCTCTATGATTTGTTTCTGCTTAATGTAGCACTAAGCAGAGACTGTGGAAAAGCACTTTCATTGAAAGGGGTTGCCAAGCTTCCAAGAAATTATGAGTTTCCGAAATACCAGCAAATATTTTTTCACCCAAGGTTGATGATACGTGGTGGTAATGATCGGTACACAAATCCCACTTGGCTCACCAAATTTTGTTCTTCTATGTTGAAGCGTTCGTCTAGAGTAGCAGTTTTTATATTTAGGTTTCACTCTGTTTTGTGCTATATAGATAGATGAATTTGGAACTCTAAATCCAACATGGTTTGTAGTAGCTCTTTGAAACTTGACAAAATAAAGGAGTTCTCAGTTTTGCCTGTATGGTTTGTTTCCTCTTCAAGTAGCCCTAGGCACAGACGGTGGAAAAGTACTTTCATTGAGAGGGATTGCCAAGCTTCCAAGAAATTACGAGTTTATGAAATACCAGCAAATATTTTTTCACCGAATCTTGATGATACTTGGTGGTAATAATCGGTAAACAAATCCCACTTGGCTCACCAAATTTTGTTCTTCTAGGTTGAAGCGTTCGTCTACAGTAGCAGTTTTTACATTTAGGTTTTACTCTATTCTCTGCTATATAGACACGTGAATTTGGAACTCTAAATCCAACATGGTTTGTAGTAGCTCTTTGAAACTTGACAAAATAATGTAGTTCTCAGTTTTGTCTCCATGTTTTGTTTCCTCTTCAAGTAGTCCTAGGCACTGACTGTGGAAAAGCACTTTCATTGAGAGGGGTTGCCAAGCTTCTAAGCAATAACGAGTTTCCGAAATACCAGCAAATATTTTTTCACCGAATCTTGATGATACTTGGTGGTAATGATCGGTAAACAAATCCCACTTGGCTCACCAAATTTTGTTCTTCTATGTTGAAGCGTTCGTCTACCATAGCAGCTTTTATATTTAGGATTCCCTTTGTTCTCTCCTATATAGATAGGTGAATTTGGAACTCTAAATCCAACATGGTTTGTAGTAACTCTTTGAAACTTGACAATATAAAGGAGTTCTCAGTTTTGTTTCTACAATTTTTTTCCTCTTCAGGTAGCTCTAAACAGAGACTGTGGAAAACCACTTTCATTGAAAGGGTTTACCAAGCTTCCAAGAAATTACGAGTTTCTGAAATACCAGCAAATATTTTTGCACCCAAACTTGATGATACGTGGTGGTAATGATCAGTACACAAATTTCACTTGGCTCACCATATTTTCTTCTTCTAGGTTGAAGCATTCGTTTACAGTAGCAGTTTTTATTTTTAGGTTTCCCTCTATTCTCTCCTATATAGATAGATGAATTTGGAACTCTAAATCCAACATGGTTTGTAGTAGCTCTTTGAAACTTGACAAAATAAAGAAGTTCTCAGTTTTGTCTCTGTGGTTTGTTTCCTCTTCATGTAGCCCTAGGCACAGATTGTGGAAAAGCACTTTCATTGAGAGGGGTTGCCAAGCTTCTAAGACAAAACGAGTTTCTGAAATACCAGCAAATATATTTTTACCCAATCGTGATGATACGTGGTGGTAATGACAAGTACACAAATCCCACTTGGCTCACCAAATTTTGTTCTTCTATGTTGAAGCGTTCATTTACAGTAGCAGTTTTTATTTTTAGGTTTCACTCTGTTCTCCTATATAGATAGATGAATTTGGAACTCTAAATCCCACATGGTTTGTAGTAGCTCTTTGAAACTTGACAAAATAAAGGAGTTCTCAGTTTTGTCTCTATGGTTTGTTTCCTCTTCAGGTACCCCTCGGATCAGACTGTGGAAAAGCACTTTCATTGAGTGGGGTTGCCATGCTTCTAAGAAATAACGAGTTTCCCAAATACCAGCAAATATTTTTTCACGCAATCTTGATGACACTTGGTGGTAATGATCAGTTCACAAATCCCACTTGGATCACCAAATTTTGTTCTTCTAGTTTGAAGCGTTCGTCTACAGTAGCAGTTTTTATATATAGGTTTCACTCTGTTCTCTCCTATATAGATAGATGAATTTGGAACTCTAAATCCAACATGGTTTGTAGTAGATCTTTGAAACTTGACAAAGTAAAGGAGTTCTCAGTTTTGTCTCTATGATTTGTTTCTGCTTAATGTAGCCCTAAGCAGAGACTGTGGAAAAGCACTTTCATTGAAAGGGTTTGCCAAGCTTCCAAGAAATTATGAGTTTCCGAAATACCAGCAAATATTTTTTCACCCAAGGTTGATGATACGTGGTGGTAATGATCGGTACACAAATCCCACTTGGCTCACCAAATTTTGTTCTTCTATGTTGAAGCGTTCGTCTAGAGTAGCAGTTTTTATATTTAGGTTTCACTCTGTTTTGTGCTATATAGATAGATGAATTTGGAACTCTAAATCCAACATGGTTTGTAGTAGCTCTTTGAAACTTGACAAAATAAAGGAGTTCTCAGTTTTGCCTGTATGGTTTGTTTCCTCTTCAAGTAGCCCTAGGCACAGACGGTGGAAAAGTACTTTCATTGAGAGGGATTGCCAAGCTTCTAAGCAATAACGAGTTTCCGAAATACCAGCAAATATTTTTTCACCCAATGTTGATGATACTTGGTGGTAATGATCAGTACACAAATCCCACTTGGCTCACCACATTTTGTTCTTCTAGGTTGAAGCGTTCGTCTACTGTAGCAGTTTTTATATTTAGGTTTCCCTCTGTTCTCTCCTATATAGATAGATGAATTTGGAACTCTAAATCCAACATGGTTTGCAGGAGCTCTTTGAAACTTGACAAAATAAAGGAGTTCTCAGTTTTGTCTCTATGGTTTGCTTCCTCTTCAAGTAGCCCTAGGAACAGATGGTGGAAAAGCACTTTCATTGAGAGGGGTTGCCAAGCTTCTAAGAAATAAAGAGTTTCCGAAATACCAGCAAATATTTTTTCACCGAATCTTGATGATACTTGGTGGTAATGATCGGTAAACAAATCCCACTTGGCTCACCAAATTTTGTTCTTCTATGTTGAAGCGTTCGTCTACCATAGCAGCTTTTATATTTAGGATTCCCTCTGTCCTCTCCTATATAGATAGGTGAATTTGGAACTCTAAATCCAACATGGTTTGTAGTAACTCTTTGAAACTTGACAATATAAAGGAGTTCTCAGTTTTGTTTCTACGATTTTTTTCCTCTTCAGGTAGCTCTAAACAGAGACTGTGGAAAACCACTTTCATTGAAAGGGTTTACCAAGCTTCCAAGAAATTACGAGTTTCCGAAATACCAGCAAATATTTTTGCACCCAAACTTGATGATACGTGGTGGTAATGATCAGTACACAAATTTCACTTGGCTCACCAAATTTTCTTCTTCTAGGTTGAAGCATTCGTTTACAGTAGCAGTTTTTATTTTTAGGTTTCCCTCTATTCTCTCCTATATAGATAGATGAATTTGGAACTCTAAATCCAACATGGTTTGTAGTAGCTCTTTGAAACTTGACAAAATAAAGAAGTTCTCAGTTTTGTCTCTGTGGTTTGTTTCCTCTTCATGTAGCCCTAGGCACAGATTGTGGAAAAGCACTTTCATTGAGAGGGGTTGCCAAGCTTCTAAGACAAAACGAGTTTCTGAAATACCACCAAATATATTTTTACCCAATCGTGATGATACGTGGTGGTAATGACAAGTACACAAATCCCACTTGGCTCACCAAATTTTGTTCTTCTATGTTGAAGCGTTCATTTACAGTAGCAGTTTTTATTTTTAGGTTTCACTCTGTTCTCCTATATAGATAGATGAATTTGGAACTCTAAATCCCACATGGTTTGTAGTAGCTCTTTGAAACTTGACAAAATAAAGGAGTTCTCAGTTTTGTCTCTATGGTTTGTTTCCTCTTCAGGTACCCCTCGGATCAGACTGTGGAAAAGCACTTTCATTGAGTGGGGTTGCCATGCTTCTAAGAAATAACGAGTTTCCCAAATACCAGCAAATATTTTTTCACGCAATCTTGATGACACTTGGTGGTAATGATCAGTTCACAAATCCCACTTGGATCACCAAATTTTGTTCTTCTAGGTTGAAGCGTTCGTCTACAGTAGCAGTTTTTATATATAGGTTTCACTCTGTTCTCTCCTATATAGATAGATGAATTTGGAACTCTAAATCCAACATGGTTTGTAGTAGATCTTTGAAACTTGACAAAGTAAAGGAGTTCTCAGTTTTGTCTCTATGATTTGTTTCTGCTTAATGTAGCCCTAAGCAGAGACTGTGGAAAAGCACTTTCATTGAAAGGGGTTGCCAAGCTTCCAAGAAATTATGAGTTTCCGAAATACCAGCAAATATTTTTTCACCCAAGGTTGATGATACGTGGTGGTAATGATCGGTACACAAATCCCACTTGGCTCACCAAATTTTGTTCTTCTATGTTGAAGCGTTCATCTAGAGTAGCAGTTTTTATATTTAGGTTTCACTCTGTTTTGTGCTATATAGATAGATGAATTTGGAACTCTAAATCCAACATGGTTTGTAGTAGCTCTTTGAAACTTGACAAAATAAAGGAGTTCTCAGTTTTGCCTGTATGGTTTGTTTCCTCTTCAAGTAGCCCTAGGCACAGACGGTGGAAAAGTACTTTCATTGAGAGGGATTGCCAAGCTTCCAAGAAATTACGAGTTTATGAAATACCAGCAAATATTTTTTCACCGAATCTTGATGATACTTGGTGGTAATAATCGGTAAACAAATCCCACTTGGCTCACCAAATTTTGTTCTTCTAGGTTGAAGCGTTCGTCTACAGTAGCAGTTTTTACATTTAGGTTTCACTCTATTCTCTGCTATATAGACACGTGAATTTGGAACTCTAAATCCAACATGGTTTGTAGTAGCTCTTTGAAACTTGACAAAATAATGTAGTTCTCAGTTTTGTCTCCATGTTTTGTTTCCTCTTCAAGTAGTCCTAGGCACTGACTGTGGAAAAGCACTTTCATTGAGAGGGGTTGCCAAGCTTCTAAGCAATAACGAGTTTCCGAAATACCAGCAAATATTTTTTCACCCAATGTTGATGATACTTGGTGGTAATGATCAGTACACAAATCCCACTTGGCTCACCACATTTTGTTCTTCTAGGTTGAAGCGTTCGTCTACCATAGCAGCTTTTATATTTAGGATTCCCTCTGTTCTCTCCTATATAGATAGGTGAATTTGGAACTCTAAATCCAACATGGTTTGTAGTAACTCTTTGAACCTTGACAATATAAAGGAGTTCTCAGTTTTGTTTCTACGATTTTTTTCCTCTTCAGGTAGCTCTAAACAGAGACTGTGGAAAACCACTTTCATTGAAAGGGTTTACCAAGCTTCCAAGAAATTACGAGTTTCCGAAATACCAGCAAATATTTTTGCTCCCAAACTTGATGATACGTGGTGGTAATGATCAGTACACAAATTTCACTTGGCTCACCATATTTTCTTCTTCTAGGTTGAAGCATTCGTTTACAGTAGCAGTTTTTATTTTTAGGTTTCCCTCTATTCTCTCCTATATAGATAGATGAATTTGGAACTCTAAATACAACATGGTTTGTAGTAGCTCTTTGAAACTTGACAAAATAAAGAAGTTCTCAGTTTTGTCTCTGTGGTTTGTTTCCTCTTCATGTAGCCCTAGGCACAGATTGTGGAAAAGCACTTTCATTGAGAGGGGTTGCCAAGCTTCTAAGACAAAACGAGTTTCTGAAATACCAGCAAATATATTTTTACCCAATCGTGATGATACGTGGTGGTAAGGACAAGTACACAAATCCCACTTGGCTCACCAAATTTTGTTCTTCTATGTTGAAGCGTTCATTTACAGTAGCAGTTTTTATTTTTAGGTTTCACTCTGTTCTCCTATATAGATAGATGAATTTGGAACTCTAAATCCCACATGGTTTGTAGTAGCTCTTTGAAACTTGACAAAATAAAGGAGTTCTCAGTTTTGTCTCTATGGTTTGTTTCCTCTTCAGGTACCCCTCGGATCAGACTGTGGAAAATCACTTTCATTGAGTGGGGTTGCCATGCTTCTAAGAAATAACGAGTTTCCCAAATACCAGCAAATATTTTTTCACGCAATCTTGATGACACTTGGTGGTAATGATCAGTTCACAAATCCCACTTGGATCACCAAATTTTGTTCTTCTAGGTTGAAGCGTTCGTCTACAGTAGCAGTTTTTATATATAGGTTTCACTCTGTTCTCTCCTATATAGATAGATGAATTTGGAACTCTAAATCCAACATGGTTTGTAGTAGATCTTTGAAACTTGACAAAGTAAAGGAGTTCTCAGTTTTGTCTCTATGATTTGTTTCTGCTTAATGTAGCCCTAAGCAGAGACTGTGGAAAAGCACTTTCATTGAAAGGGGTTGCCAAGCTTCCAAGAAATTATGAGTTTCCGAAATACCAGCAAATATTTTTTCACCCAAGGTTGATGATACGTGGTGGTAATGATCGGTACACAAATCCCACTTGGCTCACCAAATTTTGTTCTTCTATGTTGAAGCGTTCGTCTAGAGTAGCAGTTTTTATATTTAGGTTTCACTCTGTTTTGTGCTATATAGATAGATGAATTTGGAACTCTAAATCCAACATGGTTTGTAGTAGCTCTTTGAAACTTGACAAAATAAAGGAGTTCTCAGTTTTGCCTGTATGGTTTGTTTCCTCTTCAAGTAGCCCTAGGCACAGACCGTGGAAAAGTACTTTCATTGAGAGGGATTGCCAAGCTTCCAAGAAATTACGAGTTTATGAAATACCAGCAAATATTTTTTCACCGAATCTTGATGATACTTGGTGGTAATAATCGGTAAACAAATCCCACTTGGCTCACCAAATTTTGTTCTTCTAGGTTGAAGCGTTCGTCTACAGTAGCAGTTTTTACATTTAGGTTTCACTCTATTCTCTGCTATATAGACACGTGAATTTGGAACTCTAAATCCAACATGGTTTGTAGTAGCTCTTTGAAACTTGACAAAATAATGTAGTTCTCAGTTTTGTCTCCATGTTTTGTTTCCTCTTCAAGTAGTCCTAGGCACTGACTGTGGAAAAGCACTTTCATTGAGAGGGGTTGCCAAGCTTCTAAGCAATAACGAGTTTCCGAAATACCAGCAAATATTTTTTCACCCAATGTTGATGATACTTGGTGGTAATGATCAGTACACAAATCCCACTTGGCTCACCACATTTTGTTCTTCTAGGTTGAAGCGTTCGTCTACTGTAGCAGTTTTTATATTTAGGTTTCCCTCTGTTCTCTCCTATATAGATAGATGAATTTGGAACTCTAAATCCAACATGGTTTGCAGTAGCTCTTTGAAACTTGACAAAATAAAGGAGTTCTCAGTTTTGTCTCTATGGTTTGCTTCCTCTTCAAGTAGCCCTAGGAACAGATGGTGGAAAAGCACTTTCATTGAGAGGGGTTGCCAAGCTTCTAAGAAATAAAGAGTTTCCGAAATACCAGCAAATATTTTTTCACCGAATCTTGATGATACTTGGTGGTAATGATCGGTAAACAAATCCCACTTGGCTCACCAAATTTTGTTCTTCTATGTTGAAGCGTTCGTCTACCATAGCAGCTTTTATATTTAGGATTCCCTCTGTTCTCTCCTATATAGATAGGTGAATTTGGAACTCTAAATCCAACATGGTTTGTAGTAACTCTTTGAAACTTGACAATATAAAGGAGTTCTCAGTTTTGTTTCTACGATTTTTTTCCTCTTCAGGTAGCTCTAAACAGAGACTGTGGAAAACCACTTTCATTGAAAGGGTTTACCAAGCTTCCAAGAAATTACGAGTTTCCGAAATACCAGCAAATATTTTTGCACCCAAACTTGATGATACGTGGTGGTAATGATCAGTACACAAATTTCACTTGGCTCACCAAATTTTCTTCTTCTAGGTTGAAGCATTCGTTTACAGTAGCAGTTTTTATTTTTAGGTTTCCCTCTATTCTCTCCTATATAAATAGATGAATTTGGAACTCTAAATACAACATGGTTTGTAGTAGCTCTTTGAAACTTGACAAAATAAAGAAGTTCTCAGTTTTGTCTCTGTGGTTTGTTTCCTCTTCATGTAGCCCTAGGCACAGATTGTGGAAAAGCACTTTCATTGAGAGGGGTTGCCAAGCTTCTAAGACAAAACGAGTTTCTGAAATACCAGCAAATATATTTTTACCCAATCGTGATGATACGTGGTGGTAATGACAAGTACACAAATCCCACTTGGCTCACCAAATTTTGTTCTTCTATGTTGAAGCGTTCATTTACAGTAGCAGTTTTTATTTTTAGGTTTCACTCTGTTCTCCTATATAGATAGATGAATTTGGAACTCTAAATCCCACATGGTTTGTAGTAGCTCTTTGAAACTTGACAAAATAAAGGAGTTCTCAGTTTTGTCTCTATGGTTTGTTTCCTCTTCAGGTACCCTTCGGATCAGACTGTGGAAAAGCACTTTCATTGAGTGGGGTTGCCATGCTTCTAAGAAATAACGAGTTTCCCAAATACCAGCAAATATTTTTTCACGCAATCTTGATGACACTTGGTGGTAATGATCAGTTCACAAATCCCACTTGGATCACCAAATTTTGTTCTTCTAGGTTGAAGCGTTCGTCTACAGTAGCAGTTTTTATATATAGGTTTCACTCTGTTCTCTCCTATATAGATAGATGAATTTGGAACTCTAAATCCAACATGGTTTGTAGTAGATCTTTGAAACTTGACAAAGTAAAGGAGTTCTCAGTTTTGTCTCTATGATTTGTTTCTGCTTAATGTAGCCCTAAGCAGAGACTGTGGAAAAGCACTTTCATTGAAAGCGGTTGCCAAGCTTCCAAGAAATTATGAGTTTCCGAAATACCAGCAAATATTTTTTCACCCAAGGTTGATGATACGTGGTGGTAATGATCGGTACACAAATCCCACTTGGCTCACCAAATTTTGTTCTTCTATGTTGAAGCGTTCGTCTAGAGTAGCAGTTTTTATATTTAGGTTTCACTCTGTTTTGTGCTATATAGATAGATGAATTTGGAACTCTAAATCCAACATGGTTTGTAGTAGCTCTTTGAAACTTGACAAAATAAAGGAGTTCTCAATTTTGCCTGTATGGTTTGTTTCCTCTTCAAGTAGCCCTAGGCACAGACGGTGGAAAAGTACTTTCATTGAGAGGGATTGCCAGCTTCCAAGAAATTACGAGTTTATGAAATACCACCAAATATTTTTTCACCGAATCTTGATGATACTTGGTGGTAATGATCGGTAAACAAATCCCACTTGGCTCACCAAATTTTGTTCTTCTAGGTTGAAGCGTTCGTCTACAGTAGCAGTTTTTACATTTAGGTTTCACTCTATTCTCTGCTATATAGACACGTCAATTTGGAACTCTAAATCCAACATGGTTTGTAGTAGCTCTTTGAAACTTGAAAAAAATAATGTAGTTCTCAGTTTTGTCTCCATGTTTTGTTTCCTCTTCAAGTAGTCCTAGGCACTGACTGTGGAAAAGCACTTTCATTGAGAGGGGTTGCCAAGCTTCTAAGCAATAACGAGTTTCCGAAATACCAGCAAATATTTTTTCACCCAATGTTGATGATACTTGGTGGTAATGATCAGTACACAAATCCCACTTGGCTCACCACATTTTGTTCTTCTAGGTTGAAGCGTTCGTCCACTGTAGCAGTTTTTATATTTAGGTTTCCCTCTGTTCTCTCCTATATAGATAGATGAATTTGGAACTCTAAATCCAACATGGTTTGCAGTAGCTCTTTGAAACTTGACAAAAGAAAGGAGTTCTCAGTTTTGTCTCTATGGTTTGCTTCCTCTTCAAGTAGCCCTAGGAACAGATGGTGGAAAAGCACTTTCATTGAGAGGGGTTGCCAAGCTTCTACGAAATAAAGAGTTTCCGAAATACCAGCAAATATTTTTTCACCGAATCTTGATGATACTTGGTGGTAATGATCAGTACACAAATCCCACTTGGCTCACCAAATTTTGTTCCTCTAGGTTGAAGCGTTCGTTTACAGTAGCAGTTTTTATATGTAGGTTTCACTCTGTTCTCTCCTATATAGACAGATGAATTTGGAACTCTAAATCCAACATGGTTTGCAGTAGCTCTTTGAAACTTGGCAAAATAAAGTAGTTCTCAGTTTTGTCTCTATAGTTTGTTTCCTCTTCAAGTAGCCCTAGGCAGAGACTGTGAAAAAGCACTGTCATTGAGAGCGGTTGCCAAGATTCTATAAAATAACGTGTTTCCGAAATACACACAAATATTTTTTCACCGAACCTTGATGATACTTGGTGGTAATAATCAGTACACAAATCCCACTTGGCTCACCAAATTTTGTTCTTCTAGGTTGAAGCGTTCGTTTAGAGTAGCAGTTTTTATATTTAGGTTTCATTCTGTTTTCCCCTATATAGACAGATGAATTTGGAACTCTAAATCCAATATGGTTTGTAGTAGCTCTTTGTAACTTGACAAAATAAACGAATTCTCAGTTTTGTCTCTATGATTTGTTTCCGCTTCATGTAGCCCTAAGCAGAGACTGTGGAAAAGCACTTTCATTGAGATGGGTTGCCAAGCTTCCAAGAAATTACGAGTTTCCGAAATACCAGAAAATATTTTTTCACCCAATCTTGATGATACGTGGTGGTAATGACAAGTCCACAAATCGACTTGTTCACCAAATTTTGGTCTTCTAAGTTGAAGCGTTCGTTTACAGTAGCAGTTTTTATTTTTAGGTTTTACTCTGTTCTCCAATATAGATAGATGAATTTGGAACTCTAAATCCAACATGGTTTGTAGTAGCTCTTTGAAACTTGACAAAATAAAGGAGTTCTCAGTTTTGTCTCTATGGTTTGTTTCCTCTTCAGGTTCCCCTAGGAACAGACTGTGGAAAAGCACTTTCATTGAGTGGGGTTGCCATGCTTCTAAAAAATAACGAGTTTCCGAAATACCAGCAAATATTTTTTCACGCAATCTTGATGACACTTGGTGGTAATGATCAGTACACAAATCCCCCGTGGCTCACCAAATTTTGTTCTTCTAGGTTGAAGCGTTCGTCTACAGTAGCAGTTTTTATATTTAGGTTTCACTCTGTTCTCTGCTATGTAGATAGATGAATTTGGAACTCTAAATCCAACAAAGTTTGTAGTAGCTCTTTGAAACTTGACAAAAGAAAGGAGTTCTCAGTATTGTCTCTATGGTTTGTTTCCTCTTCAATTAGCCCTACCACCATCGGTGGAAAAGCACTTTCATTGAGAGGGGTTGCCAAGCTTCCAAGAAATTACGATTTTCCGAAATACCAGCATATATTTTATCACCTACACTTGATGATACATGGTGGTAATGATCAGTACACAAATCCCACTTGGCTCACCAAATTGTATTCTTCTAGGTAGAAGCGTTCGTCTACAGCTGCAGTTTTTATATTTTGGTTTCACTCTGTTCTCTCTTATATAGATAGATAAATTTGGAACTAAATCCAACATGTTTTGTAGTAGCTCTTTGGAACTTGACAAAATAAAGTGTTTCTCAGTTTTGTCTCTATGGTTTGTTTCCTCTTCAAGTAGCCCTAAGCAGAGACTGTGGAAAAGCACTTTCATTGAAAGGGGTTGCCAAGCTTCCAAAAAATTACGAGTTTCCGAAATAACAGCAAATATTTTTTCACCCAATCTTGATGATACGTGGTGGTAATGACAAGTACACAAATCCCAGTTGGCTCACCATATTTTGTTCTTCTATGTTGAAGCGTTCGTCTACAGTAGCAGTTTTTATGTTTAGGTTTCACTCTGATCCCTGCTATATAGATAGATGAATTTGGAACACTAAATCCAACATGGTTTGTAGTAGCTCTTTGAAACTTGTCAAAATAAAAGAGTTCTCAGTTTTGTCTCTATGGTTTGTTTCCTCTTCAAGTAGCCCTAGGCACAGACTGTGGAAAAGCACTTTCATTGAGAGGGGTTGCCAAGCTTCTAAGAAATAACGAGTTTCCGAAATACCAGCAAATATTTTTTCACCCAATCTTGATGATACTTGGTGGTGATGATCGGTACAAAATTCCCACTTGGCTCACCAAATTCTGGTCTTCTATGTTGAAGCGTTCGTCTACAGTAGCAGTTGTTATATTTAGGTTTCACTCTGTTCTCTCCCATATAGATAGATGAATTTGGAACTCTAAATCCAATATGGTTTGCAGTAGCTCTTTGAAACTTGACAAAATAAAGTAGTTCTCAGTTTTTTCTCTATGTTTAGCTTCCTCTTCAAGTAGTCCTAGGCACAGACTGTGGAAAAGCACTTTCATTGAGAGGGGTTGCCAAGCTTCTAAGAAATAACGAGTTTCCGAAATACCAGCAAATATTTTTTCACCCAATCTTGATGATACGTGGTGGTAATGACAAGTCCACAAATCGACTTGGCTCACCAAATTTTGGTCTTCTAAGTTGAAGCGTTCGTTTACAGTAGCAGTTTTTATTTTTAGGTTTTACTCTGTTCTCCAATATAGATAGATGAATTTGGAACTCTAAATCCCACATGGTTTGTAGTAGCTCTTTGAAACTTGACAAAATAAAGGAGTTCTCAGTTTTGTCTCTATGGTTTGTTTCCTCTTCAGGTTCCCCTAGGAACAGACTGTGGAAAAGCACTTTCATTGAGTGGGGTTGCCATGCTTCTAAAAAATAACGAGTTTCCGAAATACCAGCAAATATTTTTCACGCAATCTTGATGACACTTGGTGGTAATGATCAGTACACAAATCCCCCGTGGCTCACCAAATTTTGTACTTCTAGGTTGAAGCGTTCGTCTACAGTAGCAGTTTTTATATTTAGGTTTCACTCTGTTCTCTGCTATGTAGATAGATGAATTTGGAACTCTAAATCCAACAAAGTTTGTAGTAGCTCTTTGAAACTTGACAAAAGAAAGGAGTTCTCAGTATTGTCTCTATTTTTTGTTTCCTCTTCAATTAGCCCTACCACCGTCGGTGGAAAAGCACTTTCATTGAGAGGGGTTGCCAAGCTTCCAAGAAATTACGAGTTTCCGAAATACCAGCATATATTTTATCACCTACACTTGATGATACATGGTGGTAATGATCAGTACACAAATCCCACTTGGCTCACCAAATTGTATTCTTCTAGGTAGAAGCATTCGTCTACAGCTGCAGTTTTTATATTTTGGTTTCACTCTGTTCTCTCTTATATAGATAGATAAATTTGGAACTCTAAATCCAACATGTTTTGTAGTAGCTCTTTGGAACTTGACAAAATAAAGTGTTTCTCAGTTTTGTCTCTATGGTTTGTTTCCTCTTCAAGTAGCCCTAAGCAGAGACTGTGGAAAAGCACTTTCATTGAAAGGGGTTGCCAAGCTTCCAAAAAATTACGAGTTTCCGAAATAACAGCAAATATTTTTTCACCCAATCTTGATGATACGTGGTGGTAATGACAAGTACACAAATCCCAGTTGGCTCACCATATTTTGTTCTTCTATGTTGAAGCGTTCGTCTACAGTAGCAGTTTTTATGTTTAGGTTTCACTCTGATCCCTGCTATATAGATAGATGAATTTGGAACACTAAATCCAACATGGTTTGTAGTAGCTCTTTGAAACTTGTCAAAATAAAAGAGTTCTCAGTTTTGTCTCTATGGTTTGTTTCCTCTTCAAGAAGCCCTAGGCACAGACTGTGGAAAAGCACTTTCATTGAGAGGGGTTGCCAAGCTTCTAAGAAATAACGAGTTTCCGAAATACCAGCAAATATTTTTTCACCCAATCTTGATGATACTTGGTGGTGATGATCGGTACAAAATTCCCACTTGGCTCACCAAATTCTGGTCTTCTATGTTGAAGCGTTCGTCTACAGTAGCAGTTTTTATATTTAGGTTTCACTCTGTTCTCTCCCATATAGATAGATGAATTTGGAACTCTAAATCCAATATGGTTTGCAGTAGCTCTTTTTAACTTGACAAAATAAAGTAGTTCTCAGTTTTTTGTCTATGTTTTGCTTCCTCTTCAAGTAGTCCTAGGCACAGACTGTGGAAAAGCACTTTCATTGAGAGGGGTTGCCAAGCTTCTAAGAAATAACGAGTTCCCGAAATACCAGCAAATATTTTTTCTCCCAATGTTGATGATACTTGCGGGTAATGATCAGTACACAAAACCCACTTGGCTCACCAATCTTTGTTCTTCTATGTTGAAGCGCTCGTCTACAGTAGCAGTTTTTATTTTTAGGTTTCACTCTGTTCTCTCCTATATAGATAGATGAATTTGGAACTCTAAATCCAACATAGTTTGTAGTAGCTCTTTGAAACTTCACAAAATAAAGGAGTTCTCAGTTTTGTTTCTATGGTTTGTTTCCTCTTCAAGTAGTCTTAGGCACAGACTGTGGAAACGCACTTTCATTGAAAGGGGTTTCCAAGCTTCCAGGAAATTATGCGTTTCCGAAATACTAGCAAATATTTTTTCACCCAATCTTGATGATACGTGGTGGTAATGACAAGTACACAAATTCCACTTGGCTCACCAAATTTTGTTTTTCTAGGTTGACGTGTTTGTTTACAGTAACAGTTTTAATTCTTAGGTTTTACTCTGTTCTCTCCTATATAGAGAGATGAATTTGGAACTCTAAATCCAACATGGTTGTTGTAGCTCTTTGAAACTTGACAAAATAAAGGAGTTCTATGTTTGTCTCAATGGTTTGTTTCCTCTTCAATTAGCCCTATTCACAGACTGTGGAATCGCAATTTCATTGAGAGGGGTTGCCAAGCTTCTATGAAATAACGAGTTTCCGAAACACCAGCAAATGTTTTTTCACCCAATCTTGATGATACTTGGTGGTAATGATCAGTACAAAAATCCCACTTTGCTCACCAAATTTTGTTCATCTATGTTGAAGCGTTCGTCTACAGCAGCAGTTTTTATATGTAGGTTTCACTCTGTTCTCTCTTATATAGATAGATGAATTTCAAACTCTAAATCCAACATGGTTTGTAGTAGCTCTTTGAAACTTGACAAAATAAAGGAGTTCTCAGTTTTGTCTCTATGGTTTGTTTCCTCTTTAAGTAGCCCTAGGCACAGACTGTGTAAAAGCACTTTCATTGAAAGGGGTGGCAAAGCTTCCAAGAAATAACGAGTTTCCGAAATACCAGCAAATATATTTTCACCCAATCTTGATGATGCTTGGTGTTAATGATTGGTACACAAATCCCACTTGGCTCACCAAACTTTGTTGTAGGTTGAAGCGTTCGTTTTCAGTAGCAGTTTTTCTTTTTAGGTCTCACTTTGTTCTCCCTATATAGATAGATGAATTTGGAACTCTAAATCCAACATGGTTTGTAGTAGCTCTTTGAAACTTGACAAAATAAAGTAGTTCTCAGTTTTGTCTCTATGGTTTGTTTCTTCTTCAAGTAGTCCTTGGCACAGACTGTGGAAAAGCAATTTCATTGAGAAGGGTTGCTAAGCTTCTAAGAAATAACGAGTTTCCAAAATACCAGCAAATATTTTTTCACCCAATCTTGATGATACTTGGTGGTAACGATCATTACACAAATCCCACTTGGCTCACCAAATTTTGTTCTTCTATGTTGAAGCGTTCGTCTACCATAGCAGCTTTTATATTTAGGATTCCCTCTGTTCTCTCCTATATAGATAGGTGAATTTGGAACTCTAAATACAACATGGTTTGTAGTATCTCTTTGAAACTTGACAATATAAAGGAGTTCTCAGTTTTGTTTCTACGATTTTTTTCCTCTTCAGGTAGCTCTAAACAGAGACTGTGGAAAACCACTTTCATTGAAAGGGTTTACCAAGCTTCCAAGAAATTACGAGTTTCCGAAATACCAGCAAATATTTTTGCACCCAAACTTGATGATACGTGGTGGTAATGATCAGTACACAAATTTCACTTGGCTCACCAAATTTTCTTCTTCTAGGTTGAAGCATTCGTTTACAGTAGCAGTATTTATTTTTAGGTTTCCCTCTATTCTCTCCTATATAGATAGATGAATTTGGAACTCTAAATCCAAAATGGTTTGTAGTAGCTCTTTGAAACTTGACAAAATAAAGAAGTTCTCAGTTTTGTCTCTGTGGTTTGTTTCCTCTTCATGTAGCCCTAGGCACAGATTGTGGAAAATCACTTTCATTGAGAGGGGTTGCTAAGCTTCTAAGACATAACGAGTTTCTGAAATACCAGCAAATATATTTTTACCCAATCGTGATGATACGTGGTGGTAATGACAAGTACACAAATCCCACTTGGCTCACCAAATTTTGTTCTTCTATGTTGAAGCGTTCGTTTACAGTAGCAGTTTTTGATTTAGGTTTCACTATGTTCTCTCCTATATAGATAGATGAATTCGGAACTCTAAATCCAACATGGTTTGTAGTAGCTCTTTGAAACTTGACAAAATATAGTAGCTCTCAGTTTTGTCTCTTTGGTTTGTTTCCTCTTCAAGTAGCCCTAGGCACAGTCTGTGGAAAAGCACTTTCATTGAAAGGGGTGGCCAAGCTTCCACGAAATAACGATTTCCCAAATACCAGCAAATATTTTTTCATCCAATCTTGATGATACTTGGTGGTGATGATCAGTACACAAATCCCACTTGGCTCACCAAATTTTGTTCTTCTAGGTTGAATCATACGCCTACAGCAGCAATTTTATATATAGGTTTCACACTGTTCTCTCCTATAGAGATAGATGAATTTGGAACTCTAAATCCAACATGGTTTGTAGTAGCTCTTTGAAACTTGACAAAATAAAGGAGTTCTCTGTTTTGTCTCTGTGGTTTGTTTCCTCTTCAAGTAGCCCTAGGCACAGACTGTGGAAAAGCACTTTAATTGAGAGGGGTTGCCAAGCTTCCAAGAAATTATGAGTTTCCGAAATACCAGCAAATATTTTTTCACCCAATCTTGATGATACCTGGTGGTAATGATTGGTACACAAATCCTACTTGGCTCACCAAATTTTGTTCTTCTGGATTGAAGCATTCGTTTACAGTAGCAGTTTTTATTTTTAGGTTTCACTCTGTTCTCTCCTACATAGATAGATGAATTTTGAACTCTAAATCCAACATGTTTTGTAGTAGCTCTTTGGAACTTGACAAAATAAAGTGTTTCTCAGTTTTGTCTCTATGGTTTGTTTCCTCTTCAAGTCGCCCTAGGCACAGTCTGTGGAAAAGCACTTTGATTGAAAGGGCTTGCCAAGCTTCCAAGAAATTACGAGATTCCGAAATACCAGCAAACATTTTTTCACCCAATGTTCACCATACGTTGTGGTAATGACAAGTATACAAGTCCCAATTGGGTCACCAAATTTTGTTCTTCTAGGTTGAAGCGTTCGTTTACAGTAGCAGTTTTAATTTTTAGGTTTTACTCTGTTCTCTCCTATATAGATAGATGCATTTTGAACTCTAAATCCAACATGGTTTGTAGTAGCTCTTTGAAAACTGACAAAATAAAGGAGTTCTCAGTTTTGTCTGTATGGTTTGTTTCGTCTTCAAGTAGACCTAGGCACAGACTGTGGAAAAGCAATTTCATTGAGAGGGGTTGTCAAGCTTCTAAGAAATAACGAGTTTCCGAAATAACAGCAAATATTTTTTCACCCTATGTCGATGATACTTGGTGGTAATGATCTCTACACAAATTCCACTTGGCTCACCAAATTTTGTTCTTCCACTTTGAAGCATTCGTCTACAGTAGCAGTTTTTATATTTTGGTTTCACTCTGTTCTCTCGTATATAGAAAGATGAATTTGGAACTCTAAATCCAACACGGTTTGTAGTGGCTTTTTGAAACTTGACAAAATAAAGGAGTTTTCAGTATTGTCTCAATGATTTGTTTCCGCATCAAGTAGCCCTAAGCAGAGACTGTGGAAAAGCACTTTCATTGAAAGGCATTGCAAAGCTTCCAAGAAATTACGATTTTCCGAAATACCAGCAAATATTTTTTCAACGAATCTTGATGATACGTGGTGGTAATGACAAGTACATAAATCCCACTTGCCTCAACAAATTTTGTTCTTCTAGGTTTAAGCGTTCGTCTACAGTAGCAGTTTTTATATTTAGGTTTCACTCTGTTCTCTCCTATATACACAGATGAATTTGGAACTCTAAATCCAATATGGTTTGTAGTAGCTCTTTGAAACTTGAAAAAATAAAGGAGTTCTCAGTTTTGTCTCTATGATTTGATTCCGCTTCATGTAGCCCTAAGCAGAGACTGTGGAAAAGCACTTTCATTGAGAGGGGTTGCTAAGCTTCCAAGAAATTACGAGTTTCCGAAATACCAGCAAATATTTTTTCACCCAATCTTGATGATACGTGGTGGTAATGACAAGTCCACAAATCCCACTTTGCTCACCAAATTTTGTTCTTCTAGGTTGAAGCGTTCGTTTACAGTCGCAGTTTTTATTTTTAGATTTCACTGTGTTCTCTCCTATATAGATAGATGAATTTGGAACTCTAAATTCAACATGTTTTGTAGTAGCTCTTTGAAACTTGACAAAATAAAGGGGTTCTCAGTTTTGTCTCTATGGTTTTTTTTTCTTCAAGTAGCCCTAGGCACAGACGGTGGAAAAGTACTTTCATTGAAAGGCATTGCAAAGTTTCCAAGAAATTACGATTTTCCGAAATACCAGCACTTATTTTCTCACCCAATCTTGATGATACGTGGTGGTAATGACAAGTACACAAATCCCACTTGCCTCAACAAATTTGGTTCTTCTAGGTTGATGCGTTCGTCTGCAGTAGCAGTTTTTATATTTAAGTTTCACTCTGTTCTCTCCTATATAGATAGATGAATTTGGAACTCTAATCCAATATGGTTTGTAGTAGCTCTTTGAAACTTGACAAAATAAAGGAGTTCTCAGATTTGTCTCTATGATTTGTTTCCGCTTCAAGTAGCCCAAACAGTGACTGTGGAAAAGCACTTTTATTGAGAGGGGTTGCCAAGCTTCTAAGAAATAACGAGTTTCCGAAATACCAGCAAATATTTTTTCACCCAATCTTGATTATACTTGGTGGTAATGATCAGTACACAAATCCCACTTGGCTCACCAAATTTTGTTCTTCTAGGTTGATGCGTTCGTCTGCAGTAGCAATTTTTATGTTTAGGTTTTACTCTGTTGTCTGCTATATAGATAGATGAATTTGGAACTCTAAATCCAACATGGTTTGTAGTGTCCCTTTGAAACTTGACAAAATAAAGGAGTTCTCAGTTTTGTCTCTATGGTTTGTTTCCTCTTCAACTAACCCTATGCACAGAGTGTGGATAAACACTTTCATTGAGAGGGGTTGAAAGCTTCTGAGAAATAACGAGTTTCCGAAATACCAGCAAATATTTTTACACCCAATCTTGACGATACTTGGTGGTAATGATCAGTACACAAATCCCAATTTACTCACCAAATTTTGTTCTTCAAGGTTGAAGCGTTTGTCTACCGTAGCAGATTTTATACTTAGGTTTCAATCTGTTCTCTCCTATATAGATAGATGAATTTAGAACTCTAAATCCAACATGGTTTGTAGTAGTTCTTTGAAACTTGACAAAATAAAGGAGTTCTCAGTTTTGTCTCTATGGTTTGTTTCCTCTTCAATTAGACCTAGGCACCGACGGTGGAAAAGCACTTTCCTTGAGAGGGGTTGCCAATCTTCCAAGATATTACGAGTTTCTGATATACCAGCAAATATTTTTTCACCCAATCTTGATGATACGTGGTGGTAATGATAAGTCCACAAATCCCTCTTGGCTCACCAAATTTTGTTCTTCTAAGTTGAAGCGTTCGTTTACAGAAGCAGTTGTTATTTTTAGGTTTCACTCTGTTTTCTCCCATATAGATAGACGAATTTGGAACTCTAAATCCAATATGGTTTGTAGTAGCTCTTTGATATTTGACAAATAACGGAGTTCTCAGTTTTGTCTCTATGGTTTGTTTCCTCTTCAATTAGACCTAGGCACCGACAGTGGAAAAGCACTTTCATTGAGAGGGGTGCCAAGCTTCTAAGAAATAACGAGTTTCCGAAATACCAGCAAATATTTTTTCACCCAATCTTGATGATACTTGGTGGAAATGATTGGTACACAAATCCTACTGACTCACCAAATTTTGTTCTTCTAGGTGAAGCGTTCATCTACAGTAGCAGATTTTATATTTAGGTTTCACTCTGTTCTCTCCTATATAGATAGATGAATTTTTAACTCTAAATCCAACATGGTTGATAGTAGCTCTTTGAAACTTGACAAAATAAAGGAGTTCTCAGTTTTGTTTCTATGGTTTCTTTCCTCTTCAAGTAGTCCTAGGCACAGACTGTGGAAAAGCACTTTCATTGAGTGGGGTTGCCAAGCTTCTAAGAAAAACGAATTTCCTTAAAAACCAGCAAATATTTTTACACCCAATCTTGATGATACTTGGTGGTAATGATCACTACACAAATCCCACTTTGCTCACCAAATTTTGTTCTTCTAGGTTGAAGCGTTCGTCTACAGTAGCAGTTTTTATATTTAGGTTTCACTCTGTTCTCTCCCATATAGATAGATGAATTTGGAACTCTAAATCCAATATGGTTTGTAGTAGCTCTTTGAAACTTGACAAAATAAAGGAGTTCTCAGTTTTGTCTCTATGGTTTGTTTCCTCTTCAAGTAGCCCTAGGCACAGACTGTGGAAAAGCACTTTCATTGAGAGGGTTTGCCAAGCGTCTAAGAAATAACGAGTTTCCGAAATACCAGCAAATATTTTTTCACCCAATCTTGATGATACTTGGTGGTGAAGATCGGTACACAAGTCCCACTTGGCTCACCAAATTTTATTCTTCTAGGTTGAAGGGTTCGTCTACAGTAGCAGTTTTTATATTTAGGTTTCACTCTGTTCTCTCCCACTAAGATAGATGAATTTGGAACTCTAAATCCAAAATGGTTTGTAGTATCTCTTTGAAACTTGACAAAATGAAGGAGTTCTCCGTTTTGTCTCTATGACTTGTTTCCGCTTCAAGTAGCCCTAATCAGAGACTGTGGAAAAGCAGTTTCATTGAGAGAGGTTGCCAATCTTCCAAGAAATTACGAGTTTCCGATATACCAGCAAATATTTTTTCACATAATCTTGATGATACGTGGTGGTAATGATAAGTCCACAAATCCCTCTTGGCTCACCAAATTTTGTTCTTCTAAGTTGAAGCGTTGTTTACAGAAGCAGTTGTTATTTTTAGGTTTCACTCTGTTTTCTCCCATATAGATAGACGAATTTGGAACTCTAAATCCAATATGGTTTGTAGTAGCTCTTTGAAACTTGACAAATAAAGGAGTTCTCAGTTTTGTCTCTGTGGTTTGTTTCCTCTTCAATTAGACCTAGGCACCGACGGTGGAAAAGCACTTTCATTGAGAGGGGTGCCAAGCTTCTAAGAAATAACGAGTTTCCGAAATAACAGCAAATATTTTGTCACCCAATCTTGATGATACTTGGTGGAAATGATTGGTGCACAAATCCCACTGACTCACCTAATTTTCTTCTTCTAGGTTGAAGCGTTCATCTACAGTAGCAGATTTTATATTTAGGTTTCACTCTGTTCTCTCCTATATAGATAGATGAATTTATAACTCTAAATCCAACGTGGTTGATAGTAGCTCTTTGAAACTTGACAAAATAAAGGAGTTCTCAGTGTTGTTTCTATGGTTTGTTTCCTCTTCAAGTAGTCCTAGGCAAAGACTGTGGAAAAGCACTTTCATTGAGTGGGGTTGCCAAGCTTCTAAGAAAAAACGAATTTCCTTAAAAACCAGCAAATATTTTTACACCCAATCTTGATGATACTTGGTGGTAATGATCAGTACACAAATCCCACTTGGCTCACCAACGTTTGTTCTTCTACGTTGATGCGTTCGTCTACAGTATCAGTTTTTTTATTTAGGTTTCACTCTGTTCTCTCCTATATAGATAGATGAATTTGGAACTCTAAATCCAACATGGTTTGTAGTAGATCTTTGAAACTTTACAAAATAAAGGAGTTCTCAGTTTTGTCTCTATGGTTTGTTTCCTCTTCAAGTAGCCCTAGGCACAGACCTTGGAAAATCACATTCCTTGAGAGGGGTTGGAAGCTTCTAAGAAATAACGAGTTTCCGAAATACCAGCAAATATTTTTTCACCCAATCATGATGATACGTGGTGGTAATGACAAGTACACAAATCCCACTTGGCTCACCAAATTTTGTTCTTCTAGGTTGAAGCGTTCGTTTACAGTAGCATTTTATATATTTAGGTTTCACTCGGTTCTCTCCTATATAGATAGATGAATTTGGAACTCTAAATCCAACATTGTTTGCAGTAGCTCTTTGAAACTTGACAAAATAAAGTAGTTCTCAGTTTCGTCCCTATGGTTTGTTTCTTCTTCAATTAGCCCTAGGCACAGACTTTGGAAATCAGTTTCATTGAGAGGGGTTGCTAAGCTTCTACGAAATAACGAGTTTCCGAAATACCAGCAAATATTTTTTCACCCAATCTTGATGATACTTGGTGGTAATGATCGGTTCACAAATCCCACTTGACTCACCAAATTTTGTTCTTCTAAGTTGAAGCGTTCGTTTACAGTAGCAATTTTTATTTTTAGGTTTCACACTTTTCTCTCCTATATAGATGATGAATTTGGAACTCTAAATCCAACATGGTTTGTAGTAGCTCTTTGAAAATTTACAATACAGGAGTTCTCAGTTTTGTCTCTATGATTTGTTTCCGCTTCATGTAGCCCTAAGAAGAGACTGTGGAAAAGCACTTTCATTGAAAGGGGTTGCCAAGCTTCCAAGTAATTACGAGTTTCCGAAATACCAGCAAATATTTATCACCCAATGGTGATGATACGTGGTGGTAATGACAAGTACACAAATCCCACTAGGCTCACCAAATTTTGGTCTTCTAGGCTGAAGCGTTCGTTCACAGTAGCATTTTTTATTTTTAGTTTCACTCTGTTCTCTCCTATATACATAGATGATTTTGGAACTCTAAATCCAACATGGTTTGTAGTACCTCTTTGAAACTTGACAAAATAAAGGAGTTCTCAATTTTGTCTCTATGATTTGTTTTTGCTTCATGTAGCCCTAAGCAGAGACTGTGGAAAAGAAATTTCATTGAGAGGGGTTGCCAAGCTTCCAAGTAATTACGAGTTTCCGAAATACCAGCAAATATTTCTTCACCTAATCTTGATGATACTTGGTGGTAATGATCGGTTCAAAAATCCAACTTGACTCACCAAATTTTCTTCTTCTATGTTGAAGCGTTCGTTTACAGTAGCAGTTTTTATTTTTAGGTTCCCTCTGTTCTCTCCTATATAGATAGATGAATTTGGAACTCTAAATCCAACATGGTTTGTAGTAGCTCTTTGAAACTTGACAAAATAAAGGAGTTCTCAGTCTTGTCTCTATGGTTTATTTCCTCTTCAAGTAGCCCTAGGCACAGAATGTGGAAAAACACTTTCATTGAGAGGGGTTGCCAAGCTTCTAAGAAATAACGAGTTTCCGAAATACCAGCAAATATTTTTTTACCCAATCTTGATGATACTTGGTGGTAATGATCGGTACACAAATCCCACTTAACTCACCAAATTTTGTTCTTCTAGTTTGAAGCGTTCTTTTACAGTAGCAGTTTATATTTTTAAGTTCCCTCTGTTCTCTCCTGTATAGATAGATGATTTTGGAACTCCAAATCCAACATGGTTTGTAGTAGCTCTTTGAAACTTGACAAAATAAGGGAGTTCTCAGTTTTGTCTCTATGATTTGTTTCCGCTTCATTTAGCCCTAAGCAGAGACTGTGGAAAAGCACTTTCATTGAAAGGGGTTGCCAAGCTTCCAAGAAATTACGAGATCCCGAATAACCAGCAAATATTTTTTCACCCAATGTTGGTGATACGTATTGGTAATGACAAGTACACAAATCCCACATGGCTCACCAAATTTTGTTCTTCTAGGTTGAAGCGTTCGTTTACAGTAGCAGTTTTTATTTTTAGGATTCACTCTGTTCATTCCTATATAGATAGATGAATTTGGAATTTTAAATCCAACATGGTGTCTAGTAGCTCTTTGAAAATTGACAAAATAAAGGAGTTCTCATTTTTGTCTCTATGATTTGTTTCTGCTTCATGTAGCCCTAAGCAGAGACTGTGGAAAAGCACTTTCATTAGATTGGTTGCCAAGCTTCTAAGAAATAACGAGTATTCCAAACACCAGCAAATATTTTTTCACCCAATGTTGATGATACTTGGTAGTAATGATCAGTACACAAATCCCACTTGGCTCACCATATTTTGGTCTTCTAGCCTGAAGCGTTCGTTTACAGTAGCAGTTTTTATTTTTAGTTTTCACTCTGTTCTATCCTATATAGATAGATGAATTTGGAACTCTAAATCCAACATGGTTTGTAGTAGCTTTTGAAACTTGACAAAATAAAGGAGTTCGCAGTTTTGTCTCTATGGTTTGTTTCCTCTTCACGTAGCTCTAGGCACAGACTGTGGAAAAGCACTTTCATTGAGAGTGTTCGCCAAGCTTTTAAGAAATAACGAATTTCCGAATTACCAGCAAATATTTTTTCACCAAATCTTGATGATACTTGGTGGTAATGATCCGTACACAAATCCCACTTGGCTCACCAAATTTTGGTCTTCTAGGCTGAAGCGTTCGTTTACAGTAGCAGTTTTTATTTTTAGGTTTCACTCTGTTCTCTCCTATATAGATAGCTGAATTTGGAACGCTAAATCCAACATGGTTTGTAGTAGCTCGTTGAATCTTGACAAAATAAAAGAGTTCTCAGTTTTGTCTCTATGGTTTGTTTCCTCTTCAAGTAGCCCTAGGCACAGACTGTGGAAAAGCACTTTCATTGAGAGGGGTGGAGAAGCTTCTAAGAAATAACGAATTTCCGAAATACCAGCAAATATTTTTTCACCCAATCTTGATGATACTTGGTGGTAATGATCGGTACACAAATCCCACTTGACTCACCAAATTTTGTTCTTCTACGTTGAAGTGTTCGTTTACAGTAGCAATTTATATTTTTAGGTTCCCTCTGTTCTCTCCCATATAGATAGATGATTTTGGAACTCTAAATCCAACATGGTTTGTAGTAGCTCTTTGAAACTTGACAAATAACGGAGTTCTCAGTTTTGTCTCTATGGTTTGTTTCCTCTTCAAGTAGACCTAGGCACCGACGGTGGAAAAGAACTTTCATTGAGAGGGGTGCCAAGCTTCTAAGAAATAACGAATTTCCGAAATACCAGCAAATATTTTTTCACCCAATGTTGGTGATACGTGGTGGTAATGACAAGTACACAGATCCCACTTGGCTCACCAAATTTTGTTCTTCTAGGTTGAAGCGTTCGTTTACAGTAGCAGTTTTATTTTTAGGTTTCACTCTGTTCTCTCCTATATAGATAGATGAAGTTGGAACTCTAATTCCAACATGGTTTGTAGTAGCTCTTTGAAACTTGACAAAATATAGAAGTTCTCAGTTTTGTCTCTATGGTTTCTTTCCTCTTCAAGTAGCCCTAGGCACAGACTGTGGAAAAGGACTTTCATTGAGAGGGGTTGCCAATCTTCTAAGAAATAACAAGTTTCCGAAATACCAGCATATATTTTTTCACCCAATCTTGATGATACTTGGTGGTAATGATCGGAACACCAATACCACTTGACTCACCAAATTTTGTTATTCTAGGTTGAAGCGTTCGTTTACAGTAGCAGTTTATATTTTTAGGTTCCCTCTGTTCTCTCCTATATAGATACATGAATTTGGAACTCTAAATCCAAAATGGTGTGTAATAACTCTTTGAAACTTGACAAAATAAAGGAGTTCTCTGTTTTGTCTCTATGATTTTTTTCGCTTCATGTAGCCCTAAGCAGGGACTGTGGAAAAGCACTTTCATTGAAATGGGTTGCCAAGCTTCCAAGAAATTACGAGTTTACGAAATACCAGCAAATATTTTTTCACCCAATGTTGATGATACGTGGTGGTAATGAGAAGTACACAAATCCCACTTGGCTCAACAAATTTTGGTCTTCTAGGCTGAAGCGTTCGTTTACAGTAGCAGTTTTTATTTTTAGGTTTCACTCTGTTCTCTCCTATATAGATAGATGTATTTGGAATTGTAAATCCAACATGGTTTGTAGTAGCTTTTTGAAACTTGAAAAAATAAAGGAGTTCTCAGTTTTGTCTCTATAGTTTGTTTCCTCTTCAAGTAGCCCTAGGCACAGACTGTGGAAAAGCACTTTCATTGAGAGGTGTTGACAAGCTTCTAAGAAATAACGAGTTTCTGAAATACCAGCAGATATTTTTTCACCCAATCTTGATGATACTTGGTGGTAATGATCGGTTCACAAATCCCACTTGACTCACCAAATTTTTTTCTTCTAGGTTGAAGCGTTCGTTTACAGTAGCAATTTTTATTTTTAGGTTTCACTCTTTTCTCTCCTATATAGATGATGAATTTGGAACTCTAAATCCAACATGGTTTGTAGTAGCTCTTTGAAAATTGACAAAATACAGGAGTTCTCAGTTTTGTCTCTATGATTTGTTTCCGCTTCATGTAGCTTAAGCAGAGACTGTGGAAAAGCACTTTCATTGAAAGGGGTTGCCAAGCTTCCAAGAAATTACGAGTTTCCCAAATACCAGCAAATATATATCACCCAATGTTGATGATACGTGGTGGTAATGACAAGTACACAAATCCCACTTGGCTCACCAAATTTTGGTCTTCTAGGCTGAAGCGTTCGTTTACAGTAGCAGTTTTTATTTTTAGTTTTCACTCTGTACTCTGCTATATAGATAGATAAATTTGGAACTCTAAATCCAACATGGTTTCTAGTAGGTCTTTGAAACTTGACAAAATACAGAAGTTCTCAGTTTCGTCTCTATGGTTTGTTTCCTCTTCAAGTAGCCCTAGGCACAGACTGTAGAAAAGCACTTTCATTGAGAGGGGTGGCCAAGCTTCTAAGAAATAACCAGTTTCCGAAATACCAGCAAATATTTTTTCACCCAATCTTGATGATACTTGGTTGTAATGATCGGTACACAAATCCCACTTGGCTCACCAAATTTTGTTCTTCTATGTTGAAGCGTTCGTTTACAGTAGCAGTTTATATTTTTAGGTTCTCTCTGTTCTCTCCTATATAGATAGATGATTTTGGAACTCTAAATCCAACGTCGTTTGTAGTAGCTCTTTGAAACTTGACAAAATAAAGGCGTTCTCTGTTTTGTCTCTATGATTTGTTTCCGCTTCATGTAGCCCTAAGCAGAGACTGTGGAAAAGCACTTTCATTGAAAGGGGTTGCCATGTTTCCAAGAAATTACGAGTTTCCGAAATACCAGCAAATATTTTTTCACCCAATCTTGATGATACTTGGTGGTAATGACAAGTACACAAATCCCACTTGGCTCACCAAATTTTGTTCTTCTAGTTTGAAGCATTCGTTTTCAGTAGCAGTTTTTATTTTTAGGTTTCACTCTGTTCTCTCCTATATGGAGAGATGAATTTGGAACTCTAAATCCAACATGGTTTGTAGTAGCTTTTTGAAACTTGACAAATTAAAGGAGTTCTCAGTGTTTTCTCTATGGTTTGTTTCTTCTTCAAGTAGCACTAGGCAGATACTGTGGAAAAGCACTTTCATTGAGAGGGGTTGCCAAGCTTCTAAGAAATAACGAGTTTCTGAAATACCAGCAAATATTTTTTCACCCAATCTTGATGATACTTGGTGGTAATGATCAGCATACAAATACCACTTGGCTCACCAAATTTTGTTCTTCTACATTGACGCGTTCGTCTACAGTCGCAGTTTTTATATTTAGGTTTCACTCTGTTCTCTCCTATATAGACAGATGACTTTGGAACTCTAAATCCAACATGGTTTGCAGTAGCTCTTTGTAACTTGGCAAAAAAAGTAGTTCTCAGTTTTGTGTCTATGGTTTGTTTACTCTTCAAGTAGCCCTATGCACAGACTGTGGAAAAGCACTTTCATTGAGAGGGGTTGCCAAGCTTCTAAGAAATAACGAGCTTCTGAAAAACCAGCAAATATTTTTTCAACGAATCTTGATGATACTTGGAGGAAATGATCAGTACACAAATCCCACTTGGCTCACCAAATTTTCTTCTTCTAGGTTGAAGCGTTCGTTTAGAGTAGCAGTTTTTATTTTTAGGTTTCCCTCTGTTCTCTCCTGTATAGATATATGAATTTGGAACTCTAAATTCAACATGGTTTTTAGTAGCTCTTTGAAACTTGACAAAATAAAGGAGTTCTCAGTTTTGTATCTATGGTTTGTTTCCTCTTCAAGTTGCCCTAGGCAGAGACTGTGGAAAAGCACTTTCATTGAGAGGGGTTGCCTAGCTTTTAAGAAATAACGAGTTTCCGAAATACCAGCAAATATTTTTTCACCCAATGTTGATGATACTGGGTGGTAATGATCAGTACACAAATCACACATGGCTCACCAAATTTTCACTTCTAGGTTGAAGCGTTCGTTTAGAGTAGCAGTTTTTATTTTTAGGTTTCCCTCTGTTCTCTCCTGTATAGATAGATGAATTTGGAACTCTAAATTCAACATGGTTTGTAGTAGCTCTTTGAAACTTGACAAAATAAAGGAGTTCTCAGTTTTGTCTCTATGGTTTGTTTCCTCTTCAAGTAGCCCTAGGCACAGACTGAGGAAAAGCACTTTCATTGCGAGGGGTTGCCAAGCTTCTAAGAAATAACGGGTTTCCGAACTACTAGCAAATATTTTTTCACCCAATCTTGATGATACTTATTGGTAATCATCAGCATACAAATACCACTTGGCTCACCAAATTTTGTTCTTCTACATTGACGCGTTCGTCTCCAGTAGCAGTTTTTATATTTAGGTTTCCCTCTGTTCTCTCCTATTTAGATGGGTGAATTTGGAACTCTAAATCCAAAATGGATTGTAGTAGCTCTACGAAACTTGACAAAATAAAGGAGTTCTCAGTTTTGTCTCTATGGTTTGTTTCCTCGTCAAGTAGCCCTAGGCGCAGACTGTGGAAAAGCACTTTCATTGAGAGGCGTGGCCAAGCTTCTAAGAAATAACGAGTTTCTGAAATTCCAGCAAATATTTTTTCACCCAATCTTGATGATACTTGGTGGTAATGATCCGTACACAAATCCCACTTGGCTCACCAAATTTGGTTCGTCTAGGTTGAAGCGTGCGTCTACAATAGCAGTTTTTGTATTTAGGTTTCACTCTGTTCTCTCCTACATACATGGATGAATTTAAAACTCTAAATCCAACATGGTTTGTAGTAGCTCTTTCAAACTTGACAAAATAAAGGAGTTCTCAGTTTTGTCTCTATGGTTTGTTTCCTCTTCAAGTAGCCCTAGGCAGAGACTGTGGAAAAGCACTTTCATTTAGAGGGGTTGCCAAGCTTCTAAGAAATAACGAGTTTCCGAATACCAGCAAATATTTTTTCACCCAATCTTGAAGATACTTGGTGGTAATGATCAGCACATAAATACCACTGAGCTCACCAAATTTTGTTCTTCTACATTCACGCGTTCGTCTACAGTAGCAGTTTGTATATTTAGGTTTCACTCTGTTCTCTCCTACATACATGGATGAATTTGGAACTCTAAATCCAACATGGTTTGTAGTAGCTCTTTGAAACTTGACAAAATAAAGGAGTTCCCAGTTTTGTCTCTATGGTTTGTTTACTCTTCAAGTAGCCCTAGGAACAGACTGTGGAAAAGCACTTTCATTGAGAGGGGTTGCCAAGCTTCTAAGAACTAACGAGCTTTTGAAATACCAGCAAATATTTTTTCAACGAATCTTGATGATACTTGGAGGAAATGATCAGTACACAAATCCCACTTGGCTCAACAAATTTTATTCTTCTAAGTTGAAGCGTTCCTTTACAGTAGCAGTTTTTATTTTTAGGTTTCCCTCCATTCTCTCCTATATAGATAGATGAATTTGGAACTCTAAATCCAACATGGTTTGTAGTAGCTCTTTGAAACTTGACAAAATAAAGGAGTTCTCAGTTTTGTCTCTATGGTTTGTTTCCTCTTCAAGTAGCCCTAGGCACAGACTGAGGAAAAGCACTTTCATTGCGAGGGGTTGCCAAGCTTCTAAGAAATAACGGGTTTCCGAACTACTAGCAAATATTTTTTCACCCAATCTTGATGATACTTATTGGTAATCATCAGCATACAAATACCACTTGGCTCACCAAATTTTGTTCTTCTACATTGACGCGTTCGTCTCCAGTAGCAGTTTTTATATTTAGGTTTCCCTCTGTTCTCTCCTATTGAGATGGGTGAATTTGGAACTCCAAATCCAAAATGGATTGTAGTAGCTCTACGAAACTTGACAAAATAAAGGAGTTCTCAGTTTTGTCTCTATGGTTTGTTTCCTCGTCAAGTAGCCCTAGGCGCAGACTGTGGAAAAGCACTTTCATTGAGAGGCGTGGCCAAGCTTCTAAGAAATAACGAGTTTCTGAAATTCCAGCAAATATTTTTTCACCCAATCTTCATGATACTTGGTGGTAATGATCCGTACACAAATCCCACTTGGCTCACCAAATTTGGTTCGTCTAGGTTGAAGCGTGCGTCTACAATAGCAGTTTTTGTATTTAGGTTTCACTCTGTTCTCTCCTACATACATGGATGAATTTGGAACTCTAAATCCAACATGGTTTGTAGTAGCTCTTTGAAACTTGACAAAATAAAGGAGTTCTCAGTTTTGTCTCTATGGTTTGTTTCCTCTTCAAGTAGCCCTAGGCAGAGACTGTGGAATAGCACTTTCATTTAGAGGGGTTGACAAGCTTCTAAGAAATAACGAGTTTCCGAAATACCAGCAAATATTTTTTCACCCAATCTTGAAGATACTTGGTGGTAATGATCAGCACATAAATACCACTGAGCTCACCAAATTTTGTTCTTCTACATTCACGCGTTCGTCTACAGTAGCAGTTTGTATATTTAGGTTTCACTCTGTTCTCTCCTACATACATGGATGAATTTGGAACTCTAAATCCAACATGGTTTGTAGTAGCTCTTTGAAACTTGACAAAATAAAGGAGTTCCCAGTTTTGTCTCTATGGTTTGTTTACTCTTCAAGTAGCCCTAGGAACAGACTGTGGAAAAGCACTTTCATTGAGAGGGGTTGCCAAGCTTCTAAGAACTAACGAGTTTTTGAAATACCAGCAAATATTTTTTCAACGAATCTTGATGATACTTGGAGGAAATGATCAGTACACAAATCCCACTTGGCTCAACAAATTTTATTCTTCTAAGTTGAAGCGTTCCTTTACAGTAGCAGTTTTTATTTTTAGGTTTCCCTCCATTCTCTCCTATATAGATAGATGAATTTGGAACTCTAAATCCAACATGGTTGGTAGTAGCTCTTTGAAACTTGACAAAATAAAGGAGTTCTCAGTTTTGTCTCTATGGTTTGTTTACTCTTCAATTAGCCCTAAGCAGAGACTGTGGAAAAGCACTTTAGTTGAGAGGTGTTGCCAAGCTTCTAAGAAATAACGAGTTTCCAAAATATCAGCAAATATTTCATCACCCAATCTTGATGATACTTGGTGGTAATGATCAGTGCACAAATCCCACTTGTCTCACCAAATTTTGTTCTTCTACGTTGAAGCGTTCTTTTACAGTAGCAGTTTTCATTTTTAGGTTTCCCTCTGTTCTCTCCTATATAGATAGATGAATTTGGAACTCTAAATCCAACAAGGTTTGTAGTAGCTATTTGAAACTTGACAAAATAAAAGAGTTCTCAGTTTTGTCTCTATTATTTGTTTCCTCTTCAAGTTGCCCTAGGCAGAGACTGTGGAAAAGCACTTTCATTAAGAGCGGTTGCCAAGCTTCTAAGAAATAAGGAGTTTCCAAAATACCAGCAAATATTTTTTCACCCAATCTTGATGATACTTGGTGGTAAAGATCAGTGCACAAATCCCACTTGGCTCACCAAATTTTGTTCTTCTAGGTTGAAGCGTTCGTTTACAGTAGCAGTTTTCTTTTTTAGGTTTCACTCTGTTCTCTCCTATATAGATAGGTGAATTTGGAACTCTAAATCCAACAAGGTTTGTAGTAGCTCTTTGAAACTAGACAAAATAATCGAGTTCTCAGTTTTGTCTCTATGGACTGTTTCCCCTTCATGTAGCCTTAGGCAAAGACTGTGGAAAAGCACTTTCATTGAGAGGGGTTGCCAAGCTTCTAAGAAATAACGAGTTTCCGAAATACCAACAATTATTTTTTCACCCAATCTTAATGATACTTGGTGGTTATGATCAGCACACAAATACCACTTGGCTCACCAAATTTTGTTCTTCTACATTGACTCGATCGTCTACAGTAGCAGTTTTTATATTTAGGTTTCACTCTGTTCTCTCCTATATCGACAGATGACTTTGGAACTCTAAATCCAACATGGTTTGCAGTAGCTCTTTGTAACTTGGCAAAAAAAGTAGTTCTCAGTTTTGTCTCTATGGTTTGTTTACTCTTCAAGTAGCCCTAGGCAGAGACTGTGGAAAAGCACTTTCATTGAGTGGTGTAGCCAAGCTTCTAAGAAATAACTAGTTTCCAAAATAGCAGCAAATATTTCCTCACCCAATCTTGATGATACTTGGTGGTAATGATCAGTGCACATATCCCACTTGGCTCACCAAATTTTCTTCTTCTAGGTTGAAGCGTTCGTTTACAGTAGCAGTTTTTATTTTTAGGTTTCCCTCTGTTCTCTCCTATATAGATAGATGAATTTGGAACTCTAAATCCAACATGGTTTGTAGTAGCTCTACGAAAATTGAAAAAATACAGGAGTTCTCAGTTTTTTCTCTATGGTTTGTTTCCTCTACAAATAGCCCTAGGCAGAGACTGTGGAAAAGCACTTTCATTGAGAGGGGTTGCCAAGCTTCTAAGAAATAACGAGTTTCCGAAATACCAGCAAATATTTTTTCACCCAATCTTGATGATACTTGGTGGTAATGATCAGCATACAAATACCACTTGGCTCACCAAATTTTGTTCTTCTACATTGACGCGTTCGTCTACAGTAGCAGTTTTTATATTTAGGTTTCACTCTGTTCTCTCCTACATACATAGATGAATTTGGAACTCTAAATCCAACATGGTTTGTAGTAGCTCTTTGAAACTTGACAAAATAAAGGAGTTCTCAATTTTGTCTCTATGGTTTGTTTCCTCTTCAAGTAGACCTAGGCACAGACTGTGGAAAAGCACTTTCATTGAGAGGGGTGGCAAAGCTTCTAAGAAATAACGAGTTTCTGAAATTCCAGCAAATATTTTTTCACCCAATCTTGATGATACTTGGTGGTAATGATCCGTACACAAATCCCACTTGGCTCACCAAATTTGGTTCTTCTAGGTTGAAGCGTCCGTCTACAGAAGCATTTTTTTTATTTAGGATTCACTCTGTTCTCTCCTATATAGATAGATGAATTTGGAACTCTAAATCCAACATGGTTTGTAGTAGCTCTTTGAAACTTGACAAAATAAAGGAGTTCTCAGTTTTGTCTCTATGGACTGTTTCCCCTTCAAATAGCCCTAGGCAAAGACTGTGGAAAAGCAGTTTCATTGAGAGGGGTTGCCAAGCTTCTATAAAATAACGATTTCCAAAATACCAGCAAATATTTTTTCACCCAATCTTGATGATACTTGGTGGTAATCATCAGTACTCAAATCCCACTTGGCTCACCAAATTTTCTTCTTCTAGGTTGAAGCGTTCGTTTACAGTAGCAGTTTTTATTTTTAGGTTTCCCTCTGTTCTCTCCTATATAGATAGATGAATTTGGAACTGTAAATCCAACTTGGTTTGTAGTAGCTCTACGATACTTGACAAAATAAAGGAGTTCTCAGTTTTGTCTCTATGGTTTGTTTCCTCTTCAAGTAGCCCTAGGCACAGACTGAGGAAAGCACTTTCATTGCGAGGGGTTGCCAAGCTTCTAAGAAATTACGAGTTTCCGAAATACCAGCAAATATTTTTTCACCCAATCTTGATGATACTTGGTGGTAATGATCAGCATACAAATACCACTTGGCTCACCAAATTTTGTTCTTCTACATTGACACGTTCGTCTACAGTAGCAGTTTTTATATTTAGGTTTCACTCTGTTCTCTCCTACATACATAGATGAATTTGAAACTCTAAATCCAACATGGTTTGTAGTAGCTCTTTGAAACTTGACAAAATAAAGGAGTTCTCAGTTTTGTCTCTATGGTTTGTTTCCTCTTCAAGTAGCCCTAGGCACAGACTGTGGAAAAGCACTTTCATTGAGAGGGGTGGCCAAGCTTCCAAGAAATAACGAGTTTCCGAAATACCAGCAAATATTTTTTCACCCAATCTTGATGATACGTGGAGTAAATGATCAGTACACAAATCCCACTTGGCTCACCAAATTTTCTTCTTCTAGGTTGAAGCTTTCCTTTACAGTAGCAGTTTTTATTTTTAGGTTTCCCTCTGTTCTCTCTTATATAGATAGGTGAATTTGGAACTCTAAATCCAACATGGTTTGTAGTAGCTCTACGAAACTTGACAAAATAAAAGAGTTCTCAGTTTTGTCTCTATGGTTTGTTTCCTCTTCAAGTAGCCCTAGGCACAGACTGTCGAAAAGCACTTTCATTGAGAGGGGTGGCCAAGCTTCTAAGAAATAACGAGTTTCTGAAATTCCAGCAAATATTTTTTCACCCAAACTTGATGATACTTGGTGGTAATGATCCGTACACAAATCCCACTTGGCTCACCAAATTTGGTTCTTCTAAGTTGAAGCGTCCGTCTACAGAAGCATTTTTTGTATTTAGGTTTCACTCTGTTCTCTCCTATATAGATAGATGAATTTGGAACTCTAAATCCAACATGGTTTGTAGTAGCTTTTTGAAACTTGACAAAATAAAGGAGTTTTCAGTTTTGTCTCTATGGTTTCTTTCCTCTTCAAGTAGCCCTAGGCAGAGATTGTGGAAAAGCACTTTCATTGAGAGGGGTTGCGAAGCTTCTAAGAAATAACGAGTTTCCGAAATACCAGCAAGTATTCTTTCACCGAATCTTGATGATATTTGGTGGTTATGATCAGCACACAAATACCACTTGGCTCACCAAATTTTGTTCTTCTAGGTTGAAGTGTTCGTCTACAGTAGCAGTTTTTATATTTAGGTTTCACTCTGTTCTCTACTACATACATAGATGAATTTGGAACTCTAAATCCAACATGCTTTGTAGTAGCTCTTTGAAAGTTGACAAAATACGGGAGTACTCAGTTTTCCTCTATGGTTTGTTTCCTCTTGAAGTAGCCCTAGGCACAGACTGTGGAAAAGCACTTTCCTTGAGAGGGGTGGCCAAGCTTCTAAGAAATAACGAATTTCCAAAATAGCAGCAAATATTTCCTCACCCAATCTTGATGATACATGGTGGTAATGATCGGTGCACAAATCCCACTTGGCTCACCAAATTTTGTTCTTCTAGGTTGAAGCGTTCGTTTACTGTAGCAGTTTTCATTTTTAGGTTTCACTCTGCTCTCCTATATAGATAGGTGAATCTGGAACTCTAAATCCAACTTGGTTTGTAGTAGCTCTACGAAACTTGACAAAATAAAGGAGTTCTCAGTTTTGTCTCTATGGTTTGTTTCCTCTTCAAGTAGCCCTAGGCACAGCCTGAGGAAAAGCGCTTTCATTGCGAGGGGTTGCCAAGCTTCTAACAAATAACGAGTTTCCGAAATACCAGCAAATATTTTTTCACCCAATCTTGATGATACTTGGTGGTAACCATCAGCATACAAATACCACTTGGCTCACCAAATTTTGTTCTTCTACATTGACGCATTCGTCTACAGTAGCAGTTTTTATATTTAGGTGTCACTCTGTTCTCTCCTACATACATAGATGAATATGGAACTCTAAATCCAACATGCTTTTTAGTAGCTCTTTGAAACTTGAAAAAATAAAGGAGTTCTCAGTTTTGACTCTATGGTTTGTTTCCTCTTCAGGTACCTCTAGGAACAGACTGTGGAAAAGCACATTCATTGAGTGGGGTTGCCATGCTTCTAAGAAATAACGATTTTCCGAAATACCAGCAAATATTTTTTCACCCAATCTTGATGATACTTGGTGGTAGGGGCAAGTACACAATTCCCACTTGGCTCACCAAATTTTGTTCTTCTAGGTTGAAGCATTCGTCTACAGTAGCAGTTTGATTTTTAGGCTTCACTCTGTTCTCTCCTATATAGATAGATGAATTTGAAACTCTAAATCCAACATGGTTTGTAGGAGCTCTTTGAAACTTGACAAAATAAAGGAGTTCTCAGTTTTGTCTCTATGATTTGTTTCCGCTTCAAGTACCCTAAGCAGAGACTGTGGAAAAGCACTTTCATTGAGAGGGGTTGCGAAGCTTCCAAGAAATTACGAGTTTCCGAAATACCAGCAAATATTTTTTCACCCAATCTTGATGATGCGTGGTGGTAGTGACAAGTCCACAAATCCCACTTGGCTCTCCAAATTTTGTTCTTCTAGGTTGAAGCGTTCGTTTACAGTAGCAGTTTTCATTTTTAGGTTGCACTCTCTTCTCTCCTATATTGATAGATTAATCTGGAACTCTAAATCCAACATGGTTTGTAGTCATTCTTTGAAACTTGAGAAAATAAAGGAGTTTTCAGTTTTCTCTCTACGATTCGTTTTCGTTTCATGTAGTCCTAAGCAAAGACTGTGGAAAAGCACTTTCATTGAAAGGGGTTGCCAAGCTTCTAAGAAATAACGAGTTTCCGAAATACCAGCAAATATTTTTTCACCCAATATTGATGATACGTGGTGGTAATGACAAGTACACAAATCCCACTTGGCTCACCAAAATTTGTTCTTCTAGGTTGAAGCGTTCGTTTACAGTAGCAGTTTTTATATTTAGGTTTCACTCTGTTCTCTCCTATATAGATGGATGAATTTGGAACTCTAAATCCAACAGGGTTTGTAGTACCTCTTTGAAACTTGACAAAATAAAGGAGTTCTCAGTTTTGTCTCCATGGTTTGTTTCCTCTTCAAATAGTTCTGGCACAGACTGAGGAAAAGCCCTTTCATTGAGAGGGGTTGCCAAGCTTCTAAGAAATAACGAGTTTCCGAAATACCAGCAAATATTTTTTCACCCAATGTTGATGATACTTGGTGGTATGATCAGTACACAAATCCCACTTGGCTCACCAACATTTGTTCTGCTAGGTTGAAGCGTTCGTCTACTGTAGCAGTTTTTATATTTAGGTTTCACTCTGTTCTCTCTTATATAGATAGATGAATTTGGAACTCTAAATCCAATATGGTTTGCAGTAGCTCTTTGAAACTTGGCAAAATAAAGTAGTTCTTAGTTTTGTCTCTATGTTTTGTTTCCTCTTCAAGTAGTCCTAGGCACCGACGGTGGAAAACCACTTTCATTGAGAGGGGTTGCCAACCTTCTAAGAAATAACGAGTTTCCGAAATACCAGCAAATATTGTTTCACCAAATCTTGATGAT